>NW_024070194.1:2036389-2172478 GCF_014754425.2 Oryx dammah
CCGTCTCGGGACCGGCGCCCAGGCCCCGCCCTCAGCCCCCTCCACTCGGCGCCTCGGCCCCGCCTGTCCCGCCCAGCAGAGGGCACCTGCGTTTCTTCTTCTCGGTAAAGGCCACACAAGCGTGAGGGACACTCTTGCTTTCGGTGTGACTTCTTTGTGAGCAGCAGCCCGAGGCCCCAGATAGCACAGGTCGCTCTGAGGACACGGCGTCCGAGCCTGGAGCCGAGAGCCGCGGGGCGCCGGCGGCGTGCGGGGAGCCGCACCCCGCGGCGCGCAGCGCCTCAGCCTCCGGGGCCCGCGGCGCGGACACCATTTTGCAGAACTGGGGAGGGAGGCCCGAGCCGCGCTCCCTGCGTCCCCGCCGCCGCGCGAGCCGGCCCAGGGCCCGCGGGCCGCCCCCGGGAGCTCCTCCCCCAAGCCCGGGTCCGCTGTTTGGAGGCGCCCTGAGCCCAGCCTTGGTCTCACACACCTGCCCGGGAACAAAATGGTGGGGACGGCAGGGGCGGCTGCAGGGACCAGGGCCGGGCCGTGCTTAGCGGCCCTCCCAGACCGCCCGCCCAGAGCAGCATCTGCCTGTCCGTCCAGCATCTCCCTCTTTCAGTCCTCTCCCCTCTCCCCTCCCCCATCTCTCCCCTCCCCCATCTCTCCCCTCCCCCATCTCTCTCTCAACTTCTATTTCTCCCTCCGCCCCTGCCTCCTTCCCAATCTTTGTTTCATTCTCTCCTTTCCCCCTCCTGCCCCCCATCTCTCTCCTCCTCATTTTTCCGGAACATTATCTGCAGGAGTCTTCCCCTCCCCCCCACGGACGGGGCCTGAAATCCCAGCTGATTAGAGGTCTGCTCTGGGGCCCGTCAAGGCTACCAGTTCATTACTGAGCATCGTTTATGATTTGTTTTTCTGTATCTAAGGGGAAGATGCTGAGGAAAGTTTGCGTTTGGCTTATTTTTGCATCTTCTGGTGCCCTGAACATATTTATGAGGTTAAAAAACTCCTGTCCAAATGGATGTCCACTGCTCTTCGTAAAATTTCCGGAAGCCTTTTGGAAGGGGTTTCTTGGTGGCAACCCCGCAGAACTAGTTTGTTGCACCTTTTGGGAAGAAGACAAGCCTGCGGCTGAACTCCTGGGCTCTTGTAACAGCCGGTGATTGGTCCACTGTATCCTCAGTTTCCTTCTCTGAAATATCTGCCCTTTCTGTAAGGAATAAGCAAGACAGTGCAGGTAAAGGGCTTCAGAAGGCATGTAGCATGGATTCAGTAAATAACTAGCGAGTACTGGTTTATCATTTCTTTGCCACGAGCTCCCTCCTGGACGCTGGAGCTTGGCTTCTGAGCACACATGCTTGATGGAGGAAGCTTTGCATGATCTGAACCAAGCAGTTCTGCAGGAGGGTTTGGCTCCACCAACTCCACAAATGCATTCTTGAATTTTATTAGCCCACCCCTGCTACCCTGGAGAGGAAGCTGGAGTCCAGGAGGGTGGGTGATTGTGACATCCCACAGCCACAGGCCAGAGGACCAGTGTTTGAACGTCCCTCCTTCTCTAAGGCCTTTCTACCTCTGATTACTTTCCACCTCTTCTTGCCTCTAGGTCAAGTTATCAGGTCCTTATGGCTGAGATTTGTCTTGCCTGCTTCTTGAACCTGAACTGAAACTGACTTAAGTAAAATAGGAATTTATTGGCTCATATAGTTAAAAAAATCTAGGAGTTCAGGCATGGCTGGATCCAGGACAGGGGCTCAAACCAATATCCACCAAGTTCATCTCTTTTTCTGCTTTACTTTATGTTGGCTTCACTCTTAGATAGGTTCCCTCTCTGTAGTAGCCCCTGGTAACTTCACATTAACATTCTCTTATTTTTAAGCCCTAGTGGAATTAAAGCACCTTTTTGCCAATGATTCCAACAAAAATCTTAACTCAGGTCTTATCTGACCAACTTAAGCCATTCATGAACAGATCAAGTGGCCAAACCTAGGAAATAATGTACATTTCTTAAGTCAGGATTCAGGGTCAGCCCCTCAAAACAATAGAATGGAAAAGACTAGAGATCTCTTCAAGAAAGTTAGAGATACCAAGGGAACATTTCATGCAAGGATGGGCTCAATAAAGGACAGAAATGGTATGGACCTAACAGAAGCAGAAGATATTAAGAAGAGGTGGCAAGAATACACAGAAGAACTATGCAAAAAAGATCTCCATGACCCAGATAACCATGATGGTGTGATGGCTCACCTAGAGCCAGACATCCTACAGTCTTAAGTCAAGTGGGCCTTAGGAAGCATCACTATGAACAAAACTAGTGGAGGTGATGGAATTCCAGCTGAGCTATTTCAAGTCCTAAAAGATAATGCTGTGAAAGTGCTTCACTCAATATGCCAGCAAGTTTGGAAAACTCAGCAGTAGCCACAGGACTGAAAAAGGTCAGATTTTACTCCAATCCCAAAGAAGGACAGTGCTAAATAATGTTCAAATTACTGCACAATTACAATCATCTCACATGCTAGCAAAGTAATGCTCAAAATTCTCCAAGCCAGGCTTCAACAGTACATGAACCAAGAACTTCCAGACGTTCAAGCTGGATTTAGAAAAGGCAGAGGAACCAGAGATCGAGTTGCCAACATCTGTTGGATCATGGAAAAAGCAAGAGAGTTCCAGAAAAAACATCTGCTTTATTGACTGCATCAAAACCTTTGACTGTGTGGATCAGACAAACTGTGGAAAATTAAGAGATAGGAATACCAGACCACCTGACCTGCCTCCTGAGAAATCTGTATGTAGGTCAGGAAGCAACAGTTAGAACTGGACATGGAACAATGGACTGATTCCAAATTGGGAAAGGAGTACATCAAGGGTGTATATTGTCACCCTGCTTATTTAATTTCTGTGCAGAGTACATCATATGAAATGTTGGGCTGGATGAAGCACAAACTGGAATCAAGATTACCAAGAGAAATATCTATAACCTCAGATATGCAGATGACACCACCCTTATGGCAGAAAGTGAAGAGGAATTAAAGAGCCTCTTGATGAAAGTGAAAGAGGAGAGTGAAAAAGCAGGCTTAAAATTCATTCAAAAAACTAAGATCATAGCATCTGGTCCCATCACTTCATGGCAAATAGATGGGAAAACAATGGAAACAGTGAGACACTATTTTGGGAGGGGCTCCAAGATCACTGTGGATAGTGACTGAAGCCATGAAATTAAAAGATATTTGCTCCTTGGAAGAAAAGCAATGACAAACCTAGACAGTGTATTAAAAAGCAGAGACATTACTTTGCCTATAAAGGTCTGTCCAGTCAAAGCTATGGTTTCTCCAGTTGTCATGTATGGATGTGAGAGTTGGACTATAAATAAAGCTGAGCGCCAAAGAATTGATGCTTTTGAACTGTGGTATTGGAGAAGACTCTTGAGAGTCCCTTGGACTGCAAGGAGATCCAACCAGTCAATCCGAAAGGAAATCAGTCCTGAATATTCATTGGAAGGACTGATGCTGAAGCTGAAACTCCAGTACTCTGGCCATCTGATTTGAAGAACTGACTCACTGGAAAAGACCCTGATGCTGCGAAAGACTGAGGGCAGGAGGAGTAGGGGATGACAGAGGATGAGATGGTTGGATGGCATCACTGATTTAATGGACATGAATTTGAGTAAGCTCCGGGAGTTGGTGATGGACAGTGAAGCCTGGTGTGCTACAGTCCATGGTGAGTCAGACACAACTGAGCAACTGAACTGAACTGAACTGAATTCATTGGAAGGACTGATGCTGAAGCTGAAGCTCCAATACTTTGGCCACCTGATGTGTAGAACTGACTCATCGGAAAAGACCTTGATGCTAGGAAAGATTGAAGGCAGGAGGAGAAGGGGATGACAGAGGATGAGATAGTTGGATGGCATCACCAACTCAACAGACATGAGTTTGAGCAAACTCCGGGAGATGGTGAAAGACGGGGAAGGAAGACTGGCATGCTGCAGTCCATGGAGTCTCAAAGAGTCAGACATGACTGAGCGACTAAACAACAATAACCCAGAACCACATGAGCTGCAGGCGGTGGTGGTATTGGCCAAAGTAAACCAGGGAGCTTTTTCCCACAGAAGGGAAAGTGGGTGCTCTGTAAACAAAATCTGTGGCTGTCCGTGACACACTGTAGGTGCTCAATATACTTCAGCTATTAACGGGAGCTGTTGACCAAAAGTTAAAGACTTTGGGGGATTATTGAAGCTCCAGAATCATACCGTGAAGCTGGTGGTTCTTTATCTTAAAATTCTTCCCTCCATGAACCTCACTTTTAGAACTTCTGATTCAGTTGATCGGAGTAGGGGTGTGCCCCGCACTGGGTGTTAAACGCACCCAGAAGAACGTATGGGGCTGAAAACTACTGCTTTAAACTAATCCATATGCTTGCCTGGTGCCCACAAAGCTCATAACCATGGCACCACCTCCTTGGTTTAAGACCCAAAGAATTGTTCTATAATTTTATAGATATAAGTAATGATTATATGTGACTCTTCAATGCAGAATTTGGAAACACCTTCACATTATTTCTTCCAGTGCCCCATCTGCTGAAACAGGACTTTGGTGGCAGCTAAAAAAATGCAAAGAGGATCAGAACTTGGGTGTGTGAGTGTGTGTGTGTGTTTGTGTGTGTGTCCTTTGTGATGATACAAAGCCTTGCTTTGGGTGGTTAAATCAGCAACACAGATGACTCAGGAACTTAACAAATGCTGAGTCATCCGCCTCTTTGTTATTTCAATTTTCTTCCCCTCTCCCCTACCTCATGTAAACACCAGATGAAAAGTTGTGAGTATTTAACATCACCAAGACAGACAGGTGGACATCGTCTGTCTCCAGAGACCGTATCCTGAGAAGGATACAGTATCCTCTGTGCCTCACTGCAGCCAAGAATGCATAACTTATACCTAATCAGACAATCACAATTAGAGGAACATTCTGTTACAGTGGGGCAGAGGGCAGGGGAAGGACTGCGGTCTTCAAAAATACTAATCTCACAAAAGACAAAGAGAAGCTGTGGGAATGTTCCAGGTCCAAGGAGGCTAAAAAAACATGACAATTAAGTGCACACCCTGGCCCTAGACAGGAGCCTGTACTGGAAGGGGAATGTCAAAAGGAACAGTAGAAGGCTGACTGATAAAGACTGGAATCTGGATGGTAAGTTAAACTGTTACATCAGGATAAATGTATTGAGTTTTGAAATCTATTGTGGCTGTGTAAGAGAGAATCCCCATTCTTAGCAAATACATACTTGGAGTATTTGAGAGTCAAGGGCCATGATGAATGTAACAGTCATGAATGGTTTAGGAAGAAATTGTGTGTGTATGAGTGTGTGTGGAGAGAGACCAAACAAGCAAATAGAGTAAAATGTTAATAATGTTAATAGGTAAATATATAAAGGGAAAAAGGTAATCTACATTATTTCTCTATTTGCAACTTGGTGGATAAATTTAAATTATTTTCAAATTAAAGGTAGTTTAAAAGCTGGAGACAGAGAAAAACTATAAAAATAAACAGCATTCATTTAGTTGAAATGTGGAAATACACTTCATGACTCATGAAGATTAAGAATTCAAACACATGCACACATGAACACACACGTGCACACCCCGTATATCAAAGCTCACACCTCATACTGATAAAATGAAGCATCCCTGCGTGTACCCAAGATAATTCAATAGTCAAACTGTGAGGTTCATTCCTAAAGGTTTTCATAAACGCTCCCAGATTACGGGGTTTACCAGAAGCTGCCAGATGGTATAGCCACACCCCAACGATTTCTCAGGACTTGAAGTTTCTGAAATACAGACTCTTGAGAGTCCCTTGGACTGCAAGGAGATCCAACCAGTCCATTCTAAAGGAGATCAGTCCTGGGTGTTCATTGGAAGGGCTGATGCTAAAGCTGAAACTCCGATACTTTGGCCACCTCATGTGAAGAGTTGACTCATTGGAAAGACTGTGATGCTGGGAGGAACCGGGGGCAGGAGGAGAAGGGGACGACAGAGGATGAGATGGCTGGATGGCATCACCGAGTCGACGGACATGAGTTGGAGTGAACTCCGGGAGTTGGTGATGGACAGGGAGGCCTGGCGTGCTGCGATTCATGGGGTCACAGAGAGTCGGACACGACTGAGCGACTGAACTGAACTGAACTGAAGTTACGCTGAATGACATAGAGAAACACTCCCTCTGTCCTACAGAAGAAAATCCAAACTCTTAACCTCTGGCTCATGAAGCCCTATGGGCTTCCCAGGTGCACTAGCAGAAAGAATCCTCCCAGTGCGGGAGACCTGAGAGGCGTGGATTCGCTCCTGGGAGGAGGGAACGGCACCCCACCCCAGTGTTCTTGCCTGGAGAGTCCTGTGGACAGAGGAGCCCGGCGGGCTACAGCCCACAGGGAAGCAAAAACTCGGACACGACTGAAGCAGCTGAGCGCACACACACAGGCACCGATGCCTAGACCCACAGCTACACCTGCGCCTATAGGCATCTGGTCTTTATTTTTTTGGTGGCACCACTCAGCTTCCAGGTTCTTAGTTCCCCAACCAGGGATGAAACACAGGCCCCAGCAGTGGATATGTGGAGTCTTAACCACTGAATCACCAGGGAAGTCCGTGGTCTCTTTTATTTGTCAGGCTTCATCTTAAAGACTCCCCCATATTAACCTGATTTCTAGAACGTGCTGAGGCTTTCTGACCTCAGGGCCATTGCACCTGCTGTTCCTGCTCCAAGAAAACCTTTACCCAGTTCTTCACGTAACAGCGTCCATCTTCTAAGACCGTGTCAGTCGCAACGCAGCTGTCGCCCAGCTCTCTCTATTTACCGTGGAAATGACCACTAAGTGGGTTGACTTTAAAATCCTTACAAACATACTAGAGAAAACTCACCCAAACATTCCCCACTCTGCTCAGTGTCTGGGCACTTCTCTCTTCTGCCCCAAAGAGACCGTGTTAAATGAGTCAGCCCCTGACTTCTTTGGGGTCATCGCCTCCTTCTTTGGGGTCATCATCACCTCCTTCTTTGGGGTCATCGCCTCCTTCTTTGGGGTCATCACCTCCTCAGAGCGTTCTTCCATCTCTGCTGTTTCCTGTGCTCTATGTTCTTCTCTGTTTAAATATTTATGATTTATTTACTTGGAGTATGATTGCCTTACAGCGTTGTGTTAACTTCTGCTGTGCAACAACACGAGTCAGCTCTAAGCACACCCGTCTGCTCCCTCTTGAGCCTCCCTCCGCTATGCCGCTGATCCCAGCCTCTGCGCCATCACAGAGCGCAGAGCTCAGCCCCCTGTGACAGGGCAGCTCCCCACCAGCCATCCAGTTCACGTGAAGTGAAGTGAAGTGAAAGCTGCTCAGTCCCGTCCGGCTCTTTGCAAGCCCATGCAGTCCCTGGACTTCTCCAGGCCAGAACACTGGAGTGGGTAGCCTTTCCCTTCTCCGGGGGATCTTCCCGACCTGGGGATCGCACCTGGGTCTCCGGCACTGCAGGCGGGCTATGATGGTGTTTATGTCAGTCCTGCTCTTTCGGCTCCTCCCAGCCTCTTCTCCCCTCACCCACCATGTCCACAAGTTCATTCTGCTCCATTTTTCCGCACAGCATTCGCTACTGTCTGACCACACGCACAGCTTACATATCTGACAAATATAATCTGCACACTTTTCTGGTTATCAGTCCAACTTGCCAACCCCAAACCTCCAGTGGATTGTAAACTCCATGAGGGCAGAAAGGGTGTGTGTGTTTTATCACCACCAAATCCCAGCAGCTAAAGCAAGCCTGGTGTAATGGTCACTCTCAAATGTTTCTTGAATAAATCGGTGAACAAATGAGCAGGACTGCAGGCACAGTTGGCACTCCATCAGTGAATGCAGAAAAGAAGAACAAAAGGGGAAGACTTCAAGTGCCTGAATTTAAGACTTACTATTAAAGCTACAGTAATCAAGACAAGATCTTTATTGATGTAAGAAGAGATTTGTAGATTAATGGAACATCCAGAGAAATCCCCACAAAAATATGGTCAGTTGATTTAAAAAAAGTCATCAACTTAATTTAATGGGGAAGTGGTAGACTTTTTGACAAATGATGCTAAGAACAATTGGATATCCATATGAAAATAATAATGAACCTTGACCCTTTCCTCAGAGTGGACATAAAAAATTAATTTAAAATGGACCAAAGAGCTAATAGACCTAAACATGAGAGAGAAAATTGTGAAACTTTTAGGAGAAAAGTCTTTACAGGCTTGGGTTAGGCGAATATTCCTTGGGGTACAAAATCTTTCATGTGAAAGAAAAAAATTGATAAATTAATTCTCATAAAAATTAAAAAACTGATCTTCAAAAGACCCTATTCAGTTCAGTTCAGGCACTCAGTTGTGTCCTACTCTTTGTGACCCCATGAACCACAGCACACCAGGCCTCCCTGTCCATCGCCAACTCCAAGAGTCCACCCAAACCCATGTCCATTGAGTCGGTGATGCCATCCAGCCATCTCATCCTCTGTCATCCCCTTCTCTTCCTGCCCTCAATCTTTCCCAGCATCAGAGTCTTTTCCAGTGAGTCAGCTCTTTGCATCAGATGGCCAAAGTATTGGAGTTTCAGCTTCAGCATCAGGCCTTTCAATGAACACCCAGGACTATTCTCCTTTAGGATGGACTGGTTGGATCTCCTTGCAGTCCAAGGGACTCTCAAGAGTCTACTCCAACACCACAGTTCAAAAGCATCAATTCTTTGGCGCTCAGCTTTCTTTATAGTCCAACTCTCACATCCATACATGACCACTGGAAAAACCATAGCCTTGATTAGATGGACCTTTGTTGGCAAAGTAATGTCTCTGCTTTTGAATATCTATCTAGGTTGGTCATAACTTTCCTTCCAAGGAGTAAGCATCTTTTAATTTCATGGCTGCAATCACCATCCACAGTGATTTTGGAGCCCCCCAAAATAAAGTCAGTCACTGTTTCCACTGTTTCCCCATCTATCTGCCATGAAGCGATGGGACCAGATGCCATGATCTTAGTTTTCTGAACATTGAGCTTTAAGCCTACTTTTCCACTCTCCTCTTTCACTTTCATCAAGAGGCTCTTTAGCTCTTCTTCACTTTCTGCCGTAAGGGTGGTGTCTGCATATCTGCAGTTATTGATATTTTTCCCAGCAACCTTGATTCCAGCTTGCGCTTCCTCCAGCCCAGCGTTTCTCATGATGAACTCTGCATAGAAGTTAAATAAGCAGGGTGACAATATACAGCCTTGACGTACTCCTTTTCCTATTTGGAACCAGTCTGTTGTTCCATGTCCAGTTCTAACTGTTGCTTCCTGACCTGCATACAGGTTTCTCAAGAGGCAGGTCAGGTGGTCTGGTATTCCCATCTCTTTCAGAATTTTCCACAGTTTATTGTGATCCACACAGTCAAAAGCTTTGGCATAGTCAATAAAGCAGAAAAAGACCCTATTAAGAAAATGAAAAAGCAAGCCACAAATGGGGAAAATATTTGCAAAACATATATCTGAGGAAAGACTTGAATCTAGAACACATAAAGAATGCCTGTATTCTAGATATATGAGTAGTAAGAAGACATTTTTTGCCCCAATGGGAAAAATGTTTAAGCAGACGCTTCACCAAAGAAATAACAACATCAAATAAGCACATGTACAGATACTAAGCATCATTAGTCATTAGGAAATACACATTAAAACCACAATGAGGTATTTACCACACACCTGCTAAAATGGCTAAAATCTTAAAGATTGATAATCCAGTGGTTGGCAAACATGCAGAGCAGCTGGACATTCCCTACAGGGCGGATAGGAATGCAAAGTGGCGCGGCCACAGTGTCTACTGGTTACAAAGTGCAAAGTACGCTCAGCTTGGGACCCAGCAACCCCACTCCAAGGTGTTACCAAGGAGAAATAAACTCATGCGTCTATACAAACACGTGCGCTCAATCTTTCATAGCAGTTCTCTTTATAATAGCCAGCCCCGAACTGGAAATAACCAAGTGTCCATTTACTGATGAGTGGATAAAGAAATTGTAGTACCTCCCTATAATGGAATGTTACACAGCAGAATAAGGGAAGGGATCACTAACACACTCGAGAACAAGGGTGAATCTCAAAAACGTGTTCAGCAAAAGTATGTAATCCATTTATATGAAATTCTAGGAAAGGCAAAGCTTTAGAAACAGAAAGCAGATCAGTGCTGGCTAAAGCCTGTAGCGATGGTTAGAGGGCTGTATGTCTTGGTCAGAATTCAAATCAAGGATTAGCACGGGTGCATTGCGTTCTGTGTATATGGCCCCAATAAAACACAAGCGTGCTGGATGAAGAAAGAAACGTGTTACTATCAAGTGTGATAGTCCTTCACTTTCTACCGCCAGAAAGTGCCAGCCTCCGCAGCCACTGCCTGTCTGTGCCCACATTCTTGTGGAGCTGCTGGGTCACCATAACCTCCTCTGGTGTTGCCAGAGGACAGATAATAACGATGACTAATGTTCACATGGTGACCCAGGCGCTGAGCCTGGCCTCCTCATCCGTAAAATGGGATCGTTGCAGTGCCTGCCCCACTGGCTTATTTGGGGGAAGGTGAGAGGAAGTCATCATATTAAGTATGACTTGGTTGATGCTCAGCAAATATTAGCAAGCACCGTACTAATTATAGGCTGGGCACATATTAATATTAATGTGCCCGGTCCTGGACTTAAGCTCTTTGGAGACATGATTCCATTTTGCCCTCACAGGGCAGGGCTTCTTCTGAGTCTACTCTTACAGATCAGACGGAAGATCAGAGCAGAGAGGGGATAAAAGGTTATACAGCTGATAAGCGATCAGAGTTGGGATTCAAATCCAGACCTGCCTGACGGCACGCTCAGAAGTGCTGCGGGAATCCAGTTCTGATCATCGCTGCTCTCCTTTCTCTTCTTTACCTCTGTTCTTGACTCACCGAGGAGTCCTGTATCATCAGATCCTTCAATGGCCCCTCTCTGCCCACCTCTATGGCACGTCCTTTCTTACTGTCTTGCTAAAAGAATACCGAATTAGCTGGGAAGCGGTGGTCGTTCAAGAGCCTCCCCGGACCTCTCTCCATCGCCTTTCATTGCTGTGTTTCTCGTCACCGCATTTTCCCTCTTGGTATAGTGTCAGATTTGCACAGTATCTTTTTTGCAGGCTGTCCACACACACACACACACACACACACACACACACACACACACACTTCCTGACCCTTATCACCCACCCCACTGGCAAAGGCTGAATCTGTGTGGGATGTTGGTTTATTTTTTCTCCTGCCTCTAGTACTTAGACTCTTCACAAGAAACTGGTGTAATCATAAAACTTTAGAAGGAACTTGTAAGGCCCTCATCCAGTGCTTTTTCACAGATGGGGGAACCCAGAGAGGTTACATGACTTCCCCAAGAGCACACAGCTGGTTGGAGCAAAGCCACAGAACCCGCGCTGGATTCCTGGGCTCCCATCCGGTGGCGGTTCAGCTGCTCCTCTCTGCTGTCACTTCCAGGGCTAAGAAGGCAAGAGGCACAAGACATAACTGAATCATTCTTCATCTTAATTTTTAAAATTATTTTCCATAATTTAAAAATTACTAAAGTGAGATGGCAGGCTGGAGTGAGGTGTCTAAGGGACATTTGAACCACAACACCTGTGTCCCATCCAGAGACCATGCTGGCTGTAGTTCATTCTAAAATACGGTGTCTTCCAAACCCTATAACGCTGTCCACAGTGCAGTGCCATTGTGGTGGACAGTAATCAGTGTGAGTGTTCACGTTGTTATTTCATTCCTGTAGACATTGAAAATATTCCCTAATTTTTGGTGGCCTTGTCAGCTCTCCATTTTCATTTCTTGCGACGCTGGAAGGCTCACCAAGCAGGCACAGGCTGGGCCGCTCCCAGACTCTCTGTGGCCCCAGGCCCCATACCTGTTTAATGCCCACATCCTTCAAGATAGATGCCCATCAGACTCACTCCCGGGGGCACACAGCTCTCCAGAAGGCAGAGAAAGACGGACAGTCTCCTCAGGCACAAACTCTAACAGGAGGTGACGGTTATGCAACTGGCTTACACAATTTCCCTTTTGCATCTCTAGACATCTCAGCCTCGTCTCTGGTTGCACGCTGTGGATGACCTGGTGTGAAGCATTATCTTTACAAGAAAACCAAGTCGAAGGCCTGTTCCCCTGGTGACGGAACCAGCACTCCCTCAGTGGGCAGCCATGGAAAGTGGGTGCCGGTTATGCTCAGGCCTCGAGATTACAAGGCAACTTCCCACGAGCCAGAGCATTACGTAGACGCCCACTGGGGATAGATATTTGGGAGTGTGTGTTTGTCATAAACTCAAAATCTGGGTGAACAGCCAGCCCAAAGTGGCAGAAAGAATGATTAGCCAACCAGTGACTCAAAGGGTGAGTGTGTATTTCTGGGATGAAATGAATTGTTTAAGAAATTCTTTGTAGTCATCATAGATATCAATGTTTGCTAGCACTGACTGGTCCCAACTTATGTCAAAAATGACTATTGGTAGCAGTCAGAATACCTTTCCGTTTCCCCTTGAACAAACTATGGTTGAAGCAGCCCAGTTTCTTAGAATGAAAGTCTGTCCTTAGCACTTAACTCTTGTGGATTTCCTCTGTTGCAGAATTTGGTTATTAACCAAGATAAGTATTTACCTCTCCGTTTGGAGTTCAGATCAGATGGAGGAGGGTGCAATAGCAAGACCACTGCGGCTGCAAGCAACAGCAGCATCTGTCAATCTGCTTTAGGGATAAAAAGGAATTCATCATTGTCATAGCTGGCGCATCCAAATTCCCTCTGACTTCAGGCATGGCTGGATCCAGGCGTCAGGGGCGGCCAGCGGGCGCTCGCCATTCCCCATTTCTCAGCTCTCTTTTCCTCTATGCTGTCGTCATTTTCAGGTAGACTCCTCCCATATGACTGCACAGTGATCATCTCCAGCTTCAGGCCTAAGTGATCCTCATGGCTGGCGAGTCCAAAGTAAACACGTGTGAACACACACCTTTCCTAATACCTCTAACAAAAGTCCCAGGTACGAATCTGACTGACCACATACTTGAGGCACATACCCAATCCAGAATGCATTCTTTCTTAGCTGGCCATTTCATGTGTATCCAGTTGTTCAGCATTACAAACCAGGAAAAAAAGAAATGTGAGTGTTAGCCGCTCAGTTCAGTTCAGGTCAGTTTAGTCGCTCAGTCGTGTCCGACTCTTTGCGACCCCATGAATCGCAGCACGCCAGGCCTCCCTGTCCATCACCAACTCCCGGAGTTCACTCAGACTCACGTCCATCGAGTCAGTGATGCCATCCAGCCATCTCATCCTCTGTCGTCCCCTTCTCCTCCTGCCCCCAATCCCTCCCAGCATCGGAGTCTTTTCCAGTGAGTCAACTCTTCACATGAGGTGGCCAAAGTACTGGAGCTTCAGCTTTAGCATCATTCCCTCCAAAGAAATCCCAGGGCTGATGTCCTTCAGAATGGACTGGTTGGATCTCCTTGCAGTCCAAGGGACTCTCAAGAGCCTTCGCCAACACCACAGTTCAAAAGCATCAATTCTTCGGCGCTCAGCCTTCTTCACAGTCCAACTCTCACATCCATACATGACCACTGGAAAAACCATAGCCTTGACTAGACAGACCTTAGTCAGCAAAGTAATGTCTCTGCTTTTCAATATGCTATCTAGGTTGGTCATAACCTTCCTTCCAAGGAGTAAGCGTCTTTTAGTTTCATGGCTGCAGTCACCATCTGCAGTGATTTTGGAGCCCCCCAAAATAACGTCTGACACTGTTTCCACTGTTTCCCCATCTATTTCCCATGAAGTGATGGGACCGGATGCCATGATCTTCATTTTCTGAATGTTGAGCCGCTCAGTTGTGTCCAACTCTTTATGACCCCGCGGACTGTAGCCCACCAGGCTCCTCTGTCCATGGGAATCTCCAGGCTAGAGTACCGGAGTGGGTAGCCATTCCCTCCTCCTCCAGGGGATCTTCCCCACCCAGAGAGCGAACCCAGGTCTCCTGCCCGGCAGGCAGATTCTTCATGACTGACTCACCAGGGAAGCCCTTTATAGACCAGACCGACAAGTCAGTCCTTCTCTAGGTCTCCTTAGACATTCATGCACGGTTACCCTGGAGTCGAGTGGTGACTGTGTCTTTGATGCACAGTAGTTGGCTTATCTTTAGGAGCCACGGTCTAAGAAAACACTATGAATCTGTAGACTGTGTTTCTACCCCAAGGAGCCAGGGGGCTCTCCCTTCCTCTGGAAAGAACAGGCATGTGCTCCCCGCTCAAGCTCCCTTGAGAGCTGGAACCACCATCGCCAGCATCACGCACTGTCATTGGCTCCCCCTCCTGTGACTGTCCCTGGCCAAGCCGGGGTCACAGAGTTTGAGTGATGGGCGTGTTCAATGCGCAGAATGATGCAACGCCTCTGGACTGAGGGGAAGACTGCGAGAAGAAAGAGGGGAAAAGGCTTGAGGGAAGTTTGAATTTCCACTTGCCGCTCTGCTCCAGGAGGAGGCAGTGGCGCCCCACTCCAGTGCTCTTGCCTGGAAAATCCCAGGGACGGAGGAGCCTGGTGGGCTGCAGTCCATAGGGTCGCGAGGAGTCAGACACGACTGAGCGACTTCACTTTCACTTTTCACTCTCATGCATTGGAGAGGGAAATGGCAACCCACTCCAGTGTTCTTGCCTGGAGTATCCCAGGGACGGGGGCGCCTGGTGGGCTGCCGTCTATGGGGTCGCACAGAGTCAGACATGACTGACGAGACTTAGCAGCAGCAGCAACAACTCTGCTCCAGGCCAGCAGCGCGGAGCCTCGTTTTGTGGGTGAAACAATCCTTGCCCTGAGCACTTGGCTCCTGAACTGGAGGCCGAGGGACCCTGCTGGTAGTCCTGAGTCCAGCAAGCTGACAGATCCAGCCCTTGGCCAGGAAAAAGAATCAACATGAGCTTTCTACTCTGCCTCCTTCCTTTAGAAGGAAATTGTCCCTGACATGGGTGCTTCATCTTAATAAGTCATACGCAGTAGACTTCAGGCCTTGAGTAAATCTTAGCATTGGCTAACATGACCAGCAATAACAGAATTTCTTGGAGCCCCCAAAAAACCCTGATGTATGAATTCCCACTTTCATTCTTGCACCCCCTTCTCCTCTTAGCCTTTAATACATTTTTGTAAATGATAATAAAATTTTTTAAAAAAACAGAGAGTGAAGCCCTCCTGGAGATCCTGCCCAGTCTTTTTTTTTTTTCTTTTAAGTTTACAGTAGTCAGAATCACAGTTGAGGGTTAGGATATTCATCCAAACCAAATCTCAGATCTTTTCATCCTGGGTGGGACCCAGGCTGAACCCCTGCCCTTGTTCTAATTATGAACTTTCTTGACCCAGCTCCAGGTATGGGATTAAAGCTGCTTTGGAGTCTGAACTCTGCTCCACTGGAACAATCTGGGCATTTCCTTCTTTCATTTCCTCAGAATCTGCTTGGGAGTGTCCGGGAGAAGGTTGTCACGAACAAAATTGTCATAAAAATAATCAAATAAATGGAGAGCAGGTCTATTTCCGGAATCTGAATTTTTGTATGCTAGGAAAGAAACCCAAGGGGATAAGAAGCAGAGAGAGAAGTCAGGTGAATCCAATTACCAGGTCCACCTACTTCTAGTTCTCTCCTCTGGGACTCATTGCTCCTAACAATGGCCCTTTTAACTGCAAACACAGAAGGACTAACCTTTTTCTAGCCTGCCAGTGAGAACTATCAGCATATATTGGTAAGTATTTCCGTGCCAAGTTCACTTGGAAAGGATACCATCTCAAGCCTGGACAAAGCTCATATTGTCCTGGTCCAGTTCCAGTTATTTTAGGCAAAGAAGGGGAATTTCCACTCCTCCTTCTAATCAGCCATGAGTACTCTGCCCTGAGTAACCACTTCCTTAGACTCTGTCAGAGTCCAAGTCATTTAACAGGAAGAGAAAATCCCCTGATACTATGCACAGAATTCCTAGCTCGGCCAGTCACTATAAGAACGTATCCGTGAGCTCATGCAGGAGCAAAGATGTGACCTCATTCAGTGGAAGGAATGCAAGAGAGCCGATTCTAAAAGAAAGGTCTGACATGGGGCAAAAGACGTCGTTTAATGTCAGTGTTGATGACGACAGTGACTCTTACTATAGCAGACTCACCGTGTGCCAGGCACTAGTTCATCTGTACCATTCTTGTACTGGTCTGACCTGCAAGTTTACTGTGTTTAAGGCTGTTTTTAAAGAGTCAGTTAACAAATATTAGGTGGTGAGAGATATGACAAAAATCCACAGTAATATGCAAATGACATGGAGAAACAGTGAAGTGGACAATGCCACCTCTCAAAATGAAAACAAAACAAAATACGCCACCACGATGAAGAAAGTGAAAAAGAAAAAAACTTACCTTACATTCAGCTTTCCTTAGGTGCCAGACACTTGATGTTTGTAAAATATCTTATGAGAATTAACTCTAATACTCACAAAAACCCTATGAATTGAGAAATATTATTTATCCCCAATTTACAGATGAGGAAACTGAGGCTTAGGAACACTAAGCAACCGGCTCAGGGTGGCCTGGCCCCAGGGACAGGGCTGGAACCCACTAGAACCCAGAACCCGGGCAGGTGCTAACTGTGATGTCATCGGCATTTGTGCCAAGCTCAGGGTTCGGTCATCTGGGTGATGCCAGTCACTCCTCTGGGCAAAGGAAATGCTACGAGTCACCGGGAAAGAAGCCACTTCGTATCCCTGCAGAATGAGAACAGCCCCATCAAGGTCCTCGCCATCCCTGGGTCCAGCCTCTAAGCTAAACGGCTTATCCTTGAACTGACAGATGACGAGTTAGCCACCTCTGCTCTGCGCCTCTCCCTGTTCCTGTAAGCAGCCTAGTCTCGTGGGTGGTTAGGGCACAACCTCAGAGCGTCTCCAGGCACTGTGTGCAAGGCTGGAGCTGTCCCCTCCCAGCTTCCTAACAGGCAGAGCAACTTCCCAGCTGCTCTGTTGCTCACGGCAGCTTCAGCTGCTCCTCCTTGGAGCTGCTGTCAGCGCGAAAGGTGCTAGCTCACCAGGGGGACTGTCCCTCGCCCTCGTGGAACAGCTCACAGCCAGTAACCAACTGATCGGCTCAGGGTGTAAAGGGACAGCCCCCTGCCTCCAGGTAACACTGCGGTGCCGCGGGTGCTTCCGAGGTTCCGGCGGGATGGGAAGGAAGGTGGACTGCAGCTAAGACAACCTTGGCGTAAACCCCTCCCTGTCCTGTCCAGCTGTCCTGCCCCACCTTGCCCGGCTAAACCCCGGGCATCCAAATCCACCTCCCTACTTCTGCTTCTAGAGAAGCAGCAGGGAGAAAGCAACTGGAGAAAACTGGAGTTACACAAACCCACGTACAATGAGATAAGAATGGTAACAACACCTGCCTTCCTTTTATTACAGTCCTTATACATGCCGAGTCCCACGCTGATCACTACTCAGGCGTAGTTCTGTTTGATTCAGAGAGCAAACTCACATGGTGGGTACTCCAGTACTTGTCTTTTAGAGTCAAGAAAAGTGATGTTCAGAAGGGTTAATTAACTGGTCACACAGCCAATAAAGTGGTAGAGATGAAATTTGAGCTCAGATCTCTCAGACTCTCCCAGGCTTCCTGGGCTCTGTTTATGTCAATAAAGTTTTATTGAAACACAGCCGTGCACATTATTTACATATCATCTCTGACTGCCTCCAACCTACCAAGGCAGAGTGCAGCAGCTGACACAGACCAACACGCCCCGGAATATTTACAGTCGGTCTCTCTGTGGAAAAGTTGCCAACCCCGACTCTGAATGATGGTGGTGGTGTTGGTTCCCGCCTCCGATACAATGTGAATTCTCTTCCCTTCGAATCAAGGTCCCCCCTGCAGTGCGGTTTAGAGCAGACGCTTTCTCACCCCAGGGCAGGGAGAAGCTGGCCCACTCTATTAGGTTCTCATGCAACACTCACTGAAGAACAAATCACATCATCTGTTTGGCTTGCGTTTCTCTTCCTGTTTCACCCACTGACTCTTGGGAAGGAATTCTATCATTTCCTCCGCAGATTAAGCCTACAGACACCCACAAGGAAGCTTCCTCTTGAGATCTCACTCTGGAATTCTCACTGTTCAAATATATCCCATACTTTTTGAACCACATCAAGCTTCCCAAGAAGGTCCTCTTCTAGCCTTTTAGGTACTGGATTTCAGTGCTTGGAAATGGTGATCACCTCCTTCCAGGGTTTTCTGCCACACAGCTCTCAGACTCTGAGCCCTTCTCACCTTTTCCCAGAAGTCAGTTGCCTCTTAATTATCTTGTGCTGCCCAGAGGGCAGTGGCGCCCCACTCCAGTCCTCTTGCCTGGAAAATCCCAGGGACGGAGGAGCCTGACGGGCTCCAGTCCAAGGGGTCGCTAAGAGTCGGACATGACCGAGTGACTTCCCTTTCACTTTTCACTTTCATGCATTGGAGAAGGAAATGGCAGCCCACTCCAGTGTTCTTGCCTGGAGAATTCCAGGGGCAGGGAGCCTGGTGGGCTGCCGTCTGTGGGGTCACACAGAGCCGGACACAACCGAAGTGACTTAGCAGCAGCAGCAGCAGCAGCAGCCCAGTCTTTGAACTGTAACCAATCGGCCTGCATGCTGGGATGATCAAAATACAACAAGTGCCCGGAACTGACTGAGAGGAAACAAACCAAACTCACTCAAGTTCAAATGAGAAGTTGCACTTGAACCCAGCTGCTTCCCTCTCTCTGAAGGCCTTTTCCGGTCACCAGAATTTTCTAGTTTTGCTGTTGGGAGCTTGAACTAGCTTTGTTTGTTATTTAACACCTAAGACTTCTAACATTTTTTTATTAAATCTTTTTTGATCTAGAGTATGATTGCTTTCCGCTGTTGTGTTGGTCTGCTGTACAACAATGTGAGTCCGCTCTGTGTGCACATCTGTCCCCTCCTCTGAGCCTCCCTCCCACCCCCAGCCCACCCCACCCCTCTAGATCGACATGGGGCACTGAGCCGAGCTCCCTGTGCGGGAGTCGCTTTCTGCTAGCCGTCTGTGTTGCACACGGTGGTGTCTGTGTTGACGCTGGTCTCTCAGTCTGTGCCCCCATCCACTGCGTCCACAGTTCTCTGTGTCTGCATCTCGATTCCTGACCTGCAAATAGGCTCATTAGTACCGTTTTTCTAGATTCCATATGTATGCACTAATATATAGTATTTGTTTTGCTCTTCCTGAGTTAGTTCACTCTGTAAGCTCCTATGCAAAGTAAAACTTGGGACAAGCTTTCTACAAAGCAATTTCATCATATACATCAAGGATATTTTAAGTTTATACCCTTCAACTCAATCACCTTCCTTCTAGAATCCATCCCAAGCCTCAGAATCTAATGAAATAATCACAGATGACACCAATGATGTAGACATAGAGATATTCATCACGGTGCTACTTTAAATAATAGGAAAAATGAAAGCACCAATTTTAATATAAAGGGATGGCAAAAAAAAATCAATTTCACATCTTTCTGAAAGAACATTTTATAGGCATGAAGATCATGTGTTTAAAGAAGTTGTGATGATATTGTAACATGTTCATGAAACAGTAAGTTAGAAACTACACACTGAGGACTTCCCTGGAAGCCCAGCAGCTAAGACTCTGCACTAGTACTAGTATACTCTGCACTAGTACTACAGAGGATGCAGGTCTGATCCCTGGCCAGGGAACTAAGATCCTACAAGCGGCCCAGAGTGGCCAAAACCCGAACACCCTATCGTAGAGGGGCTACCCTGGTGGCTTAGCAGGAAAGAACCGCCTGCCAGTGCAGCAGGTGCAGGCTCCACCCCTAGGTTGAGAAGATTCCCGGGGAGAAGGAAATGCCTGCCCACGCCAGCATTCTTGCCTGGGAAATCCCATGGACAGAGGAGCCTGGCGGGCTGCAGTCCAGTGTCTCAAAGAGTCAGACCAACTTATCGATTAAACGACAACAACATATACTGGAGAAGACCAAATCTGTAAAACACTTACACTTGTCTGTGTGTGTGTGTATAAATATACACTCTGTAAACACAGAGTGAACAGAAGAGCAGTTTTGCTGTTTTGTTTGTTGTGTGGGCCCAGAACCTGGGGGAGGCCTCTCAGGCGCGGCAGCTCTGACACTCGGGCTGGCCCGTCCTCTGTCGCGGGGCCGCCCTGTGTGTGGGACGGTCAGTAGATGAGGCCTCTCAGGCACGGTACTTCCGACACTCGGGCTGGCCCGTCCTCTGCTGTGGGGCCAGCCTGTTCGATGGAGGGGACACTCGGGCTGGCCCATCCTCTGTCGCAGGGCCAACCTGTGCATTGTGGGGTCAGTAGCACCCTTGGCCTCTACCCTCTAGGGGTCGGTGGTGCCCTCCACCTAGGCAGCCGCAATAACCAACGTGTCTCCAAATGCTGTTGAATGTCCTTTGCAGACAAAAATCAGCCCTGGTAGAAAACCACTGGACATATCAAATAACATTGTTTAGGGTCCCTGACGGTGCAGTGGATAAGAATCCACCTGCCAATGCAGGGAACCCGAGTTCGATCCCTGGTCCGGGAAGATTCCACACGCCACAGAGCAATTAAGCCCATGCACCAGTTACTGAGCTCGGCCCTGGAGCTGGAGAGCCACAGCTGCTGGGCCCACGCACCCCGCCTGCCGCAGCTCATGCACCGCGAGCCTGTGCTCTGCAGCAACAGAAGCCACGCAGTGAGAAGCCCCCGCAGGGAGACCAAGCATGGCCCCCGCTCACCACAGCTAGAGAGAGCCTGAGCAAAGCAGCGAAGACTAGGTGCAGCCAAAATAAATAAGGAAAAATTATATATAAAAATAATAATACTGTTTAATAATTGGATGAATTACAAAAGATGTGTGGACATGTCAGTAGTGATCTCTTGTTAATATGATTATTTCATTTTAATCCATCATTATGTTTTCCCAAATTTTCCACCATACCAGGTCCTACTCATAACCCCTCAATCACAATTCCAAAATCCAAAAACACAAAACTCGTTTGACAGCAAATCTGGACTCCTCTGAATTTACCTGAGGGCTTTCATGATCCCAGGTGGCGTGAATATTCATACATTTCTTCAAAGAAGTATTCATGTGTTATTTGATATTCAGTGTGAGCAAAACATATCTAAACATCTGGAAGGACCTGGCGTACACAGGTTTGTAAACCTGGCTCCTAGGTTTGCGGCCGTGGGGCTGTGGGGCTGTGGGACTGTATCACTTTTACAGTCAGCAAAACAAACAAATGAAAGCATGAAAAGCATCATGATACTTGTTGACTCAACAGAACAGCGCAAACTCAGGAGGAATTATTATGTAAC
This sequence comes from Oryx dammah, assembly GCF_014754425.2. Taxonomy (NCBI): domain Eukaryota; kingdom Metazoa; phylum Chordata; class Mammalia; order Artiodactyla; family Bovidae; genus Oryx; species Oryx dammah. Next base: position 2,057,779 of record NW_024070194.1, read on the forward strand.
CACTCAGCCAGAAACTTCTCTCCAAAAAGTGAATTCAGTTCAGCTCAATCACTCAGTTGTGTCCAACTCTTTGCGACCCCATGAATCATGACAGGCCTCCCTGTCCATCACCAACTCCCGGAGTTCACTCAAACTCACGTCCATCAAGTCGGTGATGCCATCCAGCCATCTCATCCTCTGTCGTCCCCTTCTCCTCCTGCCCCCAATCCCTCCCAGCATCAGAGTCTTTTCCAATGAGTCAACTCTTCGCATGAGGTGGCCAAAGTACTGGAGCTTCAGCTTTAGCATCATTCCTTCCAAAGAAATCCCAGGGCTGATGTTCAGAATGGACTGGTTGGAGCTCCTTGCAGTCCAAGGGACTCTCAAGAGTCTTCTCCAACACCACAGTTCAAAAGCATCAATTCTTCAGAGCTCAGCTTTTTTCCGGAGAAGGCAATGGCACCCCACTCCAGTACTCTTGCCTGGAAAATCCCATGGACGGAGGAGCCTGGTAGGCTGCAGTTCATGGGGTCGCAAAGAGTCGGACACGACTGAGTGACTTCATTTTCACTTTTCACTTTCATGCACTGGAGAAGGCAATGGCAACCCACTCCAGTGTTCTTGCCTGGAGAAGCCCAGGGATGGGGGAGCCTGGTGGGCTGCCGTCTCCGGGGTCGCACAGAGTTGGACACGACTGAAGTGACTTAGCAGCAGCAGCTTTCTTCACAGTCCAACTCTCACATCCATACATGACCACATGAAAAACCATAGCCTTGACTAGACGGACCTTTTTTGGCAAAGTAATGTCTCTGCTTTTGAATATGCTATCTAGGTTGGTCATAACTTTTCTTCCAAGGAGTAAGCGTCTTTTAATTTCATGGCTGCAATCACCATCTGCAGTGATTTTGGAGCCCAAAAAAATAAAGTCTGACACTGTATCTTCTGTTTCCCCATCTATTTCCCATGAAGTGATGGGGAGTTATAGTCAGCCTGCTCTACAGGTGAGGAGACACGCACGCCCGCAGCTGGAAATGCTGGCGCACGTGAGGATGTGGTCTGTGTGGTCGGCTCCTGTCCGAGCCCTCTCTTGATTCTGAGACACAGCACAGAACCGGGCAGGGTCGGCCTCCAGATGGCAAGTGAACAGATGGGCACCTTCCTGCTATGAAGTTAATCTCTTAGAAGACCAAAGTCATGTGCTTTAAAAGCACATCAAGCAAGGTGGAGCTTAGCAGCAGCTAGATAAGACCCGCGGCTGACTGATAGATGTTCAGCTGCCACGCAGAAACCGTCACGGGCGGTGACATAAACACCCTGCCGTCTGTAGGATGCCTTGATGAAACTGTGGGGACAGCAGTTTGGAGAAAGACTGCTTGGGTTCCAACCCGGCTTCACCATCGACTACTTGCAAGTTCATTAAAGGTTCTGTGGTTCCACGTCCTCATTTGTAAATGCGAACCACACTCGGACCTCTCTTACAGCTCTGCTATGAGGATGGGCGCGCTCACACAGGGAGAGTGCTGAGAAGGGGGTCCCGTGCTAAGAAGGGGGTCCCGTGCTAAGGGCCCAGAGAGTCTCCGTCCTCACCCCCCAGGACATCCTCCTAAGTGCTGGCTGATCCGATTGCTTTCTGCCCAGGTGAGACAGCAGCATGAGAATCCAGAGTCGGTCGCGGACGGGCGTGGTGGCACGTTCCTGCACATCCAGCCTCGCGCTGTGTGACGGGGCAAAGCCACTTTCCTTCTCTGCGCCTCGGCTTCCTCATAGATCCAATCTCAGTAACAACCATCATTGCAGAGCCATTGAGAGACACGAACGGGCTGTGGGGTGAGCCCTGCTTGCTCAGTCATTTCTCAGTAGTGGTGGCTATGGCTACTGACATCCTGTCCTACTGACAAGAAACTGGGAAGCAGAAAGTTCAGGCAACAAACCCCGAGAGATGCAGAATCCGCCTTAGTGCATTCCGTGAGCACGGGGCTTCCCCAGGGGTGTCACACTGACTGCTGTTGGGATGCAGAATGACGGGGACGCACCGTCACTTACTGCGTTTCACAATAGTGTTATTTTCTTAGTTTCTGCCTGTGCAAGCCAATCAGTCTCCCATTTACCAAGGTGACAAAGTTTCCTTCTACGATAAATGTAACTTTTTGCTTTTGTTTGTTGTTGTTTAGTAGCCAGGTCCAACTCTTTGTGACCCCAAGGACTGTCGCCCCCCAGGCTCCTCTGTCCATGGGGTTTCCCAGGCAAAAATACTGGAGTGGGTCACCATTTCATTTCCGGTGGATCTTCCTGGACCAGGGATCAAACCTGCATCTCCTGAGCTGGCAGGCGAATTCTTTACCACTGGGCCACCAGGGAAGCCCATAAACGTAGGTAAGTAGTAAGAAGTACTATGTATTAGTATCATTTTCTTGATATTAATATTAGCAGTGTAATAGTAAGTAGTAGATTGATTTAAAGAAAAAGATTAAGTGAATATTAGACAAGGCAGAGACAGATATGGAGAAAAATCATGACGTTTGTCTGTGAACGGCTGTGTGTGAGAGGCTGTGGTTGACCACATCTGGTGATTAAAATAGCCTAGCAGGATGGTCAAAGGGCCTCTAGAGGGCTGCAGGCAACGACAGCCTGAGTGATTCACCCGACGTTCCACGTTCCTTCTCAGTGAATCCTTCCTTTCTCTGAGAACACGTCGACCTTGAGAACATCAAATTCTTGACGGATTTCCTAACCACAAATTAAAACCACATTATCAGCTGTCTTGGTCTCCCATTTTAAGTCCTTCCTAATTTCCCATTTTATGTCGTTAGCTGGTGTGTGTGTGTTAAAGAGAGAGCGGGTCCATGTGGACACGGTACACCTCCGTCACTTACATTCCCTACTTCAGCAGTAGACGCACGGGGGTGGCTGAACCGTGACAGTCCTCCATGAGTTGTGTGGGTGCACGGCTGTCCCTAATTCCCCCAATAACTCGATGAGGTAGAAATAATCACATGCCGGCTTTTATAACTGGGGAAGAATTTGAGGCTTAAAGAGGTGCTACGGGCCCAAGGTGAAGCAGCTAGAACCAGAAGTTGAGCCTGACTGGTCGTCTGAACTTGGAACCTAGATCCTAAGTGTTACAGAACATTGAATACACTTTAAAAGTTGCCTCGGATGGACAGATGAAAGGAAGGAACAGGAGAGGCATAAAGAGGCAACAGGACTATCTTGGAATAACCCTGAATCCATGTCATGGGTTCTACTACATACGTGCTAAGCACCCAGCAGACGTGACCTTTAATCTTCATATAAAATGTCTGCTTAGATAAAGGGTAACATGGAAACATCATAGAGGTTTGCTATTAAGACATCTGCTGCTAAGACCGAAGACCCTGAAGTCAGACAAACTAGGTGCCAATCCTGGATAGGCCCCTTAAAAGCTGAGCAAACTTGGGCTGGCTGTTTGTACCACCTGGGCCTCAGTTTCCCCATCTGTGATGGGGTGATGATATCCACACATGTGTCTAGTCGCTCAGTCGTGTCCGACTCTTCGCGACCCCGTGGACTACAGCCTGCCAGGCTTCTCTGTCCATGGGGATTCTCCAGGCTGCCATGCCCTCCTCCAGGGGATCTTTTGAACCGGGTCTCCCACACTGCAGGCAGATTCTTTATGACCGAGCCACCAGGGAAACCATCCGCTCCACGGGGGTCCTGGGAGCACCAGACGAGACCGCGTGTCCCGGGGCCCGCTTTTGCATCTTGTTCCAATGTGTGGTCCTTGTCGCTGTTGCCGCTGTTCCTGGAGTTATCATACTTGCCAACCTCAGAACTGAGCTATCAACCCAGGTCCATTAGAAGAGAAGTGAGGAAGTTGGGAGTTGAAGTCGAACTTGAATTGAGGGCGTGTATTAATAGTTGGCAGACTGATGGCACCCCAGAAAGGTGCATACCCTAACCCCCCAGAACTTGGAAATACGTTACCTCCACTGGCAACAGGGAACAGAGTTTGCAGTTGGAACCACGCTTGCTCCTCAGCAGATGGTAGGGAGTCAGCCTGCAGGGAAGGCGGGGAAGGAAGTCTGAATTTTCCAGGTGGCGCCGGTGTAATCACAGAGCCCTTGAAAGTGTTAAAAGCGGGAGTGCACGGCCCTACAAGCAAGTCATGACGGGATCCATGTTGCCGGCTTTGAAGATGCAGGAAGGCTCCAGGGAGAGGCAGGAGACCGATTCTCCCCTGGGGCTTCTAGAAGGGGCGCGCCCCACCCACACTGTGATCGTTAGCCCAAAGAGGCCTAGCTTGGACATCTGACCTCCAGAACTGTAAGATAAGTGTATACTTTTTAAAGTGGTTTTTTTTTTTTTTTTTGATGTGGGTCATTTTTTAAAGTCTTAATTGAACTTGTTACAATGTTGTTTTGTTTTTTACATTTGGGTTTCTCGGCCACAAGGCACATGGGATCTTAGCTCACCAACCAGGCACTGAACCCCCAACCCCTGCACTGGAAGGTGAAGTCTAACTACAGGACCGCCAGGGAGGCCCCAAGTTCATATTGTTTTAAGGTTCATGTCGGAGGTGCTGCTCTTACAGCAGCCCTGGGAAACGCGTCCAGAAGGAAAGATTCTGACTCTGGCCTCAGCTTTATAGGAAGCAAGAGGTCTGTGCAGTTCGCCTCAGGGAGGCAGCTTGGTTTCATTCACCCTCTAAAAATAAAAGCAGAAACAGCCACTGCTTCTGTGTCTCCCGCCCGCCTGCGTGCTGGAACCCCAGGGCTCACCCGGGGGTCTATGCAGACTAACGGGGAAGGTGGGCTTCCGGCTCGTCAGCCAGAGGAGGGGCGCCCAGGGACGTGGCAGGGGCCAGCCACCAGCAGTTTCCACCTGGGAGCAGGTGGAAGGTGTTTAGCGGAGGAAACTGTCTGTTTTGTTTTGGGGTGGTTTTTTTTTTTGCAAGACCAGGAAATGGGCTTTCTAGTGTCCGAGCTCCAGGGCTCACGGAGGAGGAGTGATCATGTAACTTTCCTTCACGCCAGAGCTTTGGTTAAAACAGGAAATGAGTTGCCTGGCCATTGGCAGCTAACAGACATCAAGGCACCGTGGTTTCCCCTGTTCTTTCCAAACCTGACTGGCTTCACTGCGGGCAGGAGAGGCTGGCCCTCAGAGACTGGCCCCCCTATACAGGGAGATGGTCTGTTTCAAGGTCAAGTTCGCTCTCATTGTCCGGATGCCTGTAAGATCTGCACACGGAGCACAGATCTTAACTGTTCTGAGTTTTGACAGTGATACACACCGCTGGGTGTGTCTAATTAACATGCACCCTAATTAACATCCGCCCCAAACAAGTCACAGAATGGATTCATTGCCTCCTGTCCTATTCTGGGCAACACCAACTACCACCCCCCACCCCCCAAGAGGCAATTGCTGCTCAGCTGTGGTTGCCATAAATTAGATTAGTTTTTCTAGACTTTCACATAAACAGCATCACACATCGTGAGCTCCGATGGGTCTGTTTTTCCACTTTGCATAATTGTGAGATTCGTCTGTGTCACTCCGTGTATCAGTAGCTCTTTTCACTTTATACTGAGTAGGTACGTCCAGTGAACGCGCCTTAGTTTTAAAAATCTGTTCTGTTGTTGATGCCATTTGGGTTGCTTCCAGTTTGTGGCTGTGATGAATAAAAATGCTGCGAACGTCCAGGTATAAGCCTGCTGTGTGGGCATTTGTTTTCATTTCTCTCGGGTCATGCCGAGGAGCAGAATTATAAGACACTGGCAGACAGTTCTCTAGGACGGCTGTACTTCTGTCAGGCACTAGCTGACAGAACCAGAGTAAATGCTGGAGGCGTTGCTCCTTCACCAACACCGACTGGTCTTTGGGTGTTTGTTTTCTTCTTCTTCTTCTTCTTTGCTTTTCTAATATGTGTGAACTGATTGTGTCTCACTGTGAGTTTAGATTGCATTTCTCTGATGACTAATGGTAAGTACTTTTTCAGGGGCTGGTTGGCCATGCTTCTATCTTTTTCTAAGATCTTCAAATAATTAAGTGTATTTGGATTTAGGCAAAAATAGGCATGAAAACTAGAGTTAACTCTTATAGGAGGTTAAAGTTCATAAACATCAGTATGAATTTATTCATGAATACACTTTTGCATACGTGCAGAGTGCTGAGCACATTACAAGTTAGACCATGAAGATGCTAAAATTCCGAAACATTTCCTTCAACTTCAAAAATTACTACATTCTTAAACATTTATTTCAACTTCAAAAACTGTCTCAACTGATTTTCCAGGGATAAAATGTATCTCATTCTTTAGTTTTTACATTTTCTCTTAGTATATGGGATTTTACATATTCACAAAAGTTATGGGGAGTCATTATTTATTTTACAAAAATATGCTAACAAAGAAGCATGCCTAGACCTTTTGTGAAGTATCTGAGGTTTTTTGCTCATTTAATATGTACGTTTGTCTTGTATTAGTTGTAGGAATTCTTTGTATATTCTAGATGAAAGTTCTTTATCCCATACAGGTATAAAAATTTTCTCCCTGTCTGTAGCTTGTCTATTTTCTTCCTAGTATCTTTGGACAAGCAGAAACTTTTTATTGTTCAATTTATTCTATGATTCTGTGTCCAAAGAAATCTTTGCCTAACCCAAGTTTACAAAGAAGCTTTTCTAATCTTCCAGAAGATTTCTAGTCCTAGCACTTACATTTAGTTCTGATTCATCTCAAATATTTATTTTTGTGTCTGGAGTTAGTGTGAAAGATGGAATCAACAAATTCCGTGGCCAGTGCTGTGGAGACATCAGGGTGATGGTTCTAAGTTCAGGGTCTAGGGCCGGATTCAGCAAATCCTTTTCTTTATACAGAAACAAGCCAGATAGTGAATTTTTTTGGCTTTACAGGCCATATGTTCCCCGTTGCAATTTCTCAACTTTGCCTTTGTAGTGCAAAAGCAGCTATAAACAGCATGTCAACACAAGGCCATAGCTATGTTCCAATAAAACTTTATATGCAAATTATAATGAAATTTGAATATCATATAATTCTTATATCTCATGAAATATTATTTTATTTTTTAAACAGTTAGAAAAATTTTTAAATCATTTTTAGCTTATGGACTATACACAGACAGCAGCAGGATTTGACCTGCAGCCTGAGGCCGCAGCTGGCCAAGCCCTGGACGACCAGCAAGGCAAACATTCAACAAGCAGGACACGCTGTGGCAGCAGCGAGAGTCAAGAGCTGTGTGCTGTGGGCGAGCGCACACGAGGCGACGGGTAGTCTACTTTGGACGAGATCAAAAGGAATTATAACTAAACCACAACGAGATACCACTTCACACCCATTAGGATGGCTATTACCTTGTTTCTTTAAGTGTTGGTGAAGATATGGAAAAATTAGAACATTGGTGCCTTGCTGGTGGGAATGTAAAATGGTACAGCCCGTGTGGAAAGCCCGTAAAAGTTAAATAGAATTACCATACAATTCAGCAATTCCACTCCCAGGTAAATACCCAAAGAATGGGAAGCAGAGGCTCAGACCCCTGTACACCAGTGCTCATAGCAACACTACTCACAATGACCGAGAGGTGGAAACGACTCGCGTTCACCAACAGCTGAGTGAATAAAGACATGCAATGGAATATGACTCAGCTATGAAGACAGGGAGGTTCTGCTACATGAATGAAACTCGGAACATTACGCTAAGTGAAATAAGCCAGACACAAAAGAACAAACGTTGTCTGATGCCACTGGTCTGAAGTAATATAGGTAGAATAGGCAGATTCAGAGAGAAGGAAAGTATAATTGAGATCACCAGGAGCTGGCAGGAAGGGAGAGTTATTTATATTAGCACAGAGTTCCTATTTACGATGATAAAAGAGCTTTAAAAATTGACAGTGGTGATGGCTGTATAACATCCATCAGTGAAAATACACCAAATGCCACTGGACTGTACACCTAACATTGTTAAATGGTCAATTTGGTCATTTTGTATTGTGGTGAAATACTCATAGGTTGAAAAGTTAAAGGAATTGTGACTAAAAGTCTTACTACAGTGCCCTGTACTGAGTGTTCGGTTCAGTCCAGTTGCTGAGCCCCGTCTGACTCTTTTGCAACAGCGTGGACTGTAGCCAACCTCCGTCCATAGGATTTCCCAGGCAAGAATCCTGGAGTTGCCATTTCCTTCTCCAGGGGATCTTCCTGACCTAGGGATCAAATCTAATAGAATCACATATGAATGCATTTGATCTTAACACTATGTAGTAGGTAGGTGCTGCTATTATTATTAAACCCATTTTATTGGACAGGGAGGCCTGGCGTGCTGTGGTTCATGGGGTCACAAAAAGTCAGTCACGACTGAGCGACTGAGCTGAACTGAAGTGATAGGTGAGGACACGGAGGCTTTAGTCTCAACAAAAAGCCACACCTCTAGTGACTCTCAGAACCAGGGTTCAAACCCCAGCAGGCCGGCTCTAGGTTTGTGCTTTCAGCTACGCGCTCCACTGCCTCTGAAAGCAGTGACTCTCTGGGCCTTGGCTGACCTTGTTTCCTGGGATGCATTTAAAAGCCCCCATGGCCAGGGAGCCCCTGTTTGAATCAACCTCTGGAGGCTGGACCAGGCATTGCACACTGTACAAGGGCTGCAGGTGTGGCCAGTGTGTAGCCAAGGCGAGAATAACTGAGATGGCATTACAGCCTAGAGCCCAGAAATGGGTAACTGAGATGGCATTACAGCCCAGAGCCCAGAAACGGGCAGGGCTCAGGCAGGCGGGGCAGGGGAGAAGATTCCACTCCAGGCCGTCCACTGTCTGAGTGTGGGTCTTTATTAAACCACTCTGGTCCTTTTCCTACATGAGAATGATGACGAGTCCTCGACAGGAGTAACCACACCCAGTGTTTACTGAGCAACAAGGCCCCCAGCATGACCCTGCACGCTTCTCATAGTTTGTCTCCATTGACCTTCACAGTGATCTCAGCATGTAAATGCCATCATCCCCATTTCACAGATGAGGCAACCGAGGCCTAAAGAGGGTGAGCTGCTTGCCCAAGGCTGCACTGTTACCGAGAGGCAACATGCGGCTGGCCAAGCACGTGCCGACCAAGCTCAGCCTGCAGCCTGCCTGCCCAGCGAAGTCGGTCAAGGGCATCCCAGCAGGAACAGTGAGGAGCAGTGTGGCTGGTTTTGTCTTGGCTTCTGTATGCGTCTGCCTACGGCAAGGGGTCTTGACTGAGTCAGGACGTGGGTGCGCCGTGGCTCAGTGCTGCCCCAAGAAGGTTTGTCAGTCAACCTGAATAATCTCACTCTGGAGTGAGAGCAGGCCTGACGCTGGGAGAACGTTCTTGGGGAAGCTCAGTGTACTAACATCATCAGCTGGACTCTGACAAGCAGATTCACAAGGCCCCTGGTCCAGGGAGAAGGTGGCAGAGAGAGTGTGTGTATTCCCAGGTCTGGATCACGTTGATTGTGTCCACAACATAGAGGCAGCCTGGCTAGGGAGATGGGCTGCCCAGGGGGACGCCACATGGAGAAGAGTCCCTTGACCTTTTCCTCTGATTCTGAAAGTCTGAGGCCACATCTTGCTAATTCATCACTCTGCCTCGAGAGCAGTATCTGCCACTCTGGGTGTGTGCATGCTCAGTTAAGTCGTGTCAGACTCTTGGTAATCCCACGGACTGCAGGCTCCTCTGTGCACGGGTTTCCCAGGCAAGAGTACTGGAGTGGGTTGCCATTCCCTTTTCCAGGGGATCTCCCGATTCAGGGATCAAACCCGCATCTCCTGCGTTGCAGGCGGATTGTTTACAACTGAACCACCAGGAAAGCCCGGCTTGCAGGATGGCTGCTCCTTAAATTTGTGCATCCGGGAGGGGAGGGGCAGGGCTGCCCTGAGGACAGGCGGATGAGCTGAGATCCTGGCTGAACACTTGTTAACAAATAAAGGGATGAAGGAAAGAATGTCCCAAGGGAAGAAAAATTCCTGTTCCAAGTTCAAATTAAGCCTTTCAATTATGTTACCCATGACTGATGAGAAAACGAGCTCAAAGAGGTCCAGTGATTTTGCCGACTACCACATGCTGGAAAGTACCAGAACCTGGATTTGAACTTGGGTCCCCGGGTTTCTCTTTCAGTGCTGTTTCTGCTGCACAAACAAGAAACATGCAAGTGAACAGAAAGAATGGCAACACGGGGACCCTAAGCATCATTGACAATGACGAAAAGTCCCAATAGGAGCACAAGCTAGGATTTATTAAGAGCTATGGTTTCCCTGTGGTCACGTGTGGATGTGAGAGCTGGACTGTGGAGAAGGCTGAGCGCTGAAGAATTGGTGCTTTTGAACTGTGGTGTTGGCGAAGGCTCTTGAGAGTCCCTTGGACTGCAAGGAGATCCAACCAGTCCATTCTGAAGGAGATCAGCCCTGGGATTTCTTTGGAAGGAATGATGCTAAAGCTGAAACTCCAGTACTTTGGCCACCTCATGCGAAGAGTTGACTCATTGGAAAAGACTCTGATGCTGGGAGGGATTGGGGGCAGGAGGAGAAGGGGACGACCGAGGATGAGATGGCTGGATGGCATCACGGACTCGATGGGCATGAGTCTGAGTGAACTCCGGGAGATGGTGATGGACAGGAAGGCCTGGCGTGCTGCGATTCATGGGGTCGCAAAGAGTCGGACACGACTGAGCGACTGAACTGAACTGTGCCAGGAAGTGGTCTGTGAGTTTGAAATTCTTTATCTCTACAGAATCTTCACCCAAAAACCTATGGAATGGCAGTTGCAGAAATGAGGGCCTGAGACATCAGCAAGCCTCAGTTCACGCGGTTGAATAAGGAGCAGGGCAGAAAATCAAAGGCGGAGTCTCCGACCTCAAAGTTCAGCCACTGTTCTGCCAGCCCTTTCGGAGTCAGGCAACCGGCTTTGATTGGCACCAGGTTGACAACTATTACACCTCTGTTTCTGGGGCTTTCGAGGTTCTATTTTAAGAGAGCTTTCAGTCCGTCAACATTTTCCACTCTTCAAAACCAGATGTTTTGGTGTCATATCCCAAGTGACGGCCGTGTTTCTGGTCTCAGCTGTGAAAATGTGATCAGGAGATCGCTGCAAAGAATATGAAGTCTTGCTTCTCTGACGGTGACCAGCGCGGGTTCTACACCCCCACGCACTTTCCCCAGGCCCCCTTGTGCTGGTCAGGAAGGAAAGGGGACTTCTCCCCTTACTGGTGGTTCCATCCACAGGGACAGAGCCCGTCGCATAAAACTCCTGGCCGTTTCTGCCCTTCCCTGACTCCTCTCCTGGAGGAGAGGATTACTAGTAGGTAAGTTGGGGAAGAACCGAGTTGTCCTCTGCTCCCTGTCTCCTCGTGGACGGGGGAGTTGTTCTCTGCTCCTGTGTTGGAATTGGAAGATTCATTTCATTCTGGGATCTGCGAGGGGAAGCCCAGTGGCCCCCAGATATCTGCCATAGAGGTGATAAACCTACCATAGACTTATCGGCCGTAGAGGTGGCGTTTTGGCTCCCGCCTGCACTATGGATTGGATGCCTCTGTGTTCCTCCCCTTCTCAAATTTCTGTGTTGAAAACTAATCCCCACTGTCATGGTGTTAGGAGAGGCAGGCCTTTGGGAAGTAATTAGGTCGCGAAGGAGGACCCCCCATGAGTGGATTAGTGTCAGTCATTCACTTGGGTCTGACTCTTTTTGACCCCATGGACTGTAGCTCACCAGGCTCCTCCGTCCATGGAATTCTCCAAACAAGAACACTGGAGTGGGTAGCCTATCTCTTCTCCAGGGGATCATCCTGACCCAGGATTCAAACCAGGGTCTCCTGCATTGCAGGCAGATTCTTTACCGACTGAGCTATCAGGGAAGCCCTCGCAAAAGCCTTAATCAAGACCAAACAGTTTTCACTTCCAATCTTTTGAAAAGTTAGAGGGGAGTCAGTTGTTTTGGAGGAGCCCAGCATCTCTTTCTCGTTGCTTGGGTTACAGTGCCCTGATTGTCCTTTGAGGAATTACCCAGCCCACCGTGAGTAGTCACATCAGTGGGACTGTCAAGATACCCTCCCGTTTCCTAGCCAAGGGATGAATCCATAGCCAAGACAGACACTGGGACGGTCCATCTCCGCCAGAGTGAGGCAGGGTGGGGAGCACACTGCAGCTCCCCCACTCCGGGAGATTATTTCTGAGGCGCCTGCCTGCTCCCCGGGTGCACGGGACAGCTCTGGCTCTCGGCCTCTCTGTACCCCTCCCTCTCCAACTCTCCCTCCCTTTTCCTTTCTTTCTCCCTTAGCTCTCAGTTCCCCACCTGTTTGTGACTCAATATCAGCCCATTAAACTCTTCTCAACACAAATCAGCCAGAGTTGGTTGCCTTTGCAAGAGAAAGTACCAACCCCCCAGTCTAAACATGAACTGAAAGATTTAGAACCTTGGTTTCCACTCCCTCATCTAACAGCTGGAGAAATTAAAGTTAAGAGGAGACTTTCAAATCTGGGGTCAAGGAGGCCTTGTGACTTGATGATTAAAAGCATGAGTTCTTGAGACAACGGGTCTGGACATGAAGCCTGCCTCTGCTATGTTATAGTTATTAATTGATATGGGACACGTGGCTTTCCAAGCTTCAGGTCCTCATCTTTTAATATAGGATAAGAATAGTACCTAGCTCCCAGGGCTGGGAATACGATAAAGTGCATAATAACCTTTGGCTGTTATTTTAGTGATGATTCTTCTAGATTTCTTCTGAGAAGTCAAGCAAAACAGGAATGTAAATTGAAAAAAAAAAAAAAAGATGCTGAGCAGGAAGGCATTGAAGAAAGCCTCTCTCCAAGGGGATGTTTATTTCAGAGGCAAGCAGGGGGAAGCTCAACCAGCTGTTTTCCAGGAAAGCATCCACTTAACCCAGGGTGAGCTCTAAATTTTAATGACCAGCCAGTGTTGAAAGACTGCAAAAAGAAGAAAACAAAAAAAAGGATGAGGATGTAAAAATCCAACCACACACTGCATAAACTCTGACGTCTCCAACATTTAGTCAGATTCCTGAGTTTGGAGGTGGTTCCCATCTCCACCAGGAAAAGAGTCACAGTCATCACCGATGCCGGCAGCCAAAACCTGAGCTCAACAGCAAGTATCAGAAATCAGGTTCCAAGGTTCACTAGGGTCTTGGAGCAGTAAGATGTGAATGATTAATCCGCACCCACTGGACTAGAAGTTTGGGGGTGGGGCTTTGCCTTGGAAGCTTCTCCTGCGACAGATGTTCTTCGTCTCCAAGCTCCCCGTTCCCTGTCCATCCAAAGCTTCTCAACTCAGTGCAAATGCCACCTCCTCCTCCTCCGAGAAGGCTTCCTGGTTCTCTCCAAGGGAGCTACGCCTCCGAGAAGCCTTCCCGGTTCTCTCTAAGGGAGCTACACTCTCAGAGTGTTACTTTTCTTCCTAGCAGTCCCGAGTTTGTAATGAGATGCTTTTTGTGATTGTTGGATCAGCTGCTTTTCCCAAGTAGACTGCAAGTTCCACGTGACCAGAGACGGTATCTGTTATATGTACTACTGTAGATCAGGTTAGATTGGTTTCAGACCCACAATAGTAACTCCGTATGTCTTTGCTGATTTAATGACTTTGGCAGTGCTCTATTAATTAACATTCATTCACTCGGCTGATGAGCACCTACATCTTAAGCGTGTACTTTTCAGTCAATTAATTATTAATAACCTCTGCTGCTGCTGCTAAGTCGTGAGCAGCGAGGACAGAGCCGTGACAAAGAGACAAAGCTGCGCCTTCGTGGAATTTAGGGGAGGAGAGCATCAGTGAGCACACGAAGGTGACATGTGCCCGTGGAGCCTCAAGCGCTTTGGAGAAAAACAAGTAGAGAAGAGAAATGGGGAGAGTCGGGATGGGGGCAGTTTTGGAGAGAGATATTGAAGAAGCAGAAACCCCAACACATGAGGGAACAAGTGGGGCTTCGCGGGGAGAGGTCCAGAGGAAGCTGCAGTGAGGGGCATGTCCCGCGTCAGCGCTGCCAGGCCCGGGAGCAGACGCAGGCAGGGCCCTGAAGGACTTAGATTTTGCTCTGAGATGGGGAGTTGCTGGGAAGATACATCTGGAGAGAGAAGTGGAATTTCAAATTATTTTGGAGGGAGTTCCTCGACAATCCAGTGGTTAGGACTCTATGCTCTCACTGCTGAGGGCCTGGGTTCAACCCCTGGTCAGGGAACTAAAAATCCTACAGGCTGTATGGAGTGCCTAAGTAAATATATATATATGAATATATATTATTGACTGCATATATATCTGAATATCTGAATATACATGTTTGATATATACTTGGCAATTGACCGATATTTGAACACATACATATACATGCATAAAATAGTCTGACTCTGCAGACTAGGTGAAAGGGGGGCCCGCGGAGGTGGGAGGGCCTTTCTCTCCCTGGCCGGGGGCAGGGCAGGACGTGGTGGTCAGTAGTCGGGCTCTGGGAAGGTAAGGGCGCCAGGAGGTGCTGAAGATTGACCGCGGGATGTGAAGGAATAACGGGGTGTCAGGGTGACTCCAAAATCTCTACGCTAAGCCACTGAATGACGGAGCTCCTTCTGTCGGACTCTGAGGCAGGCAGGCCTGGGGAGGTGTGATGGTAGGAAGCGCGGACTGGGGGAGCTGGGCTTCAGGCACGTGCGGTTTCAGACCGGTTAGAGCATCCGAGGGGAGGCAGTTACAGGACAGACCCCGTCCTTGCCTCCCTGGGAACCTGTATCTCAGTGAGGGACAAACCCGGTCAACAGCGCAGCTAGGAGGTGATCCGCCGCGGGAACCAGTGCCGGGCGCCCTGCCGGTGACGCGGGGGCGGCAATCACGCGATGTGAGGACGGCGGTGGGGGCGTCGCAGGTGCGGGGCGCCGCGCTGGTGAGAAGGTGCCAGGACAGCTGCGACCCGGGCAGGGACCGCCAGGCCAAGTCCCGGAGGAAGGAATGAGCTTGATGCGTTTGAGAAGCAGAAAGAAGGCAACTCCAGGCGGCTAACCCACAGCTGGGTCTTCCTTTAAACGTGACGGGAGGGGCTCCCCTGGTGGTCGGCGGCTAAGACTGTTCAGTCCCAATGCAGGGGCCCTGGGCTCGATCCCGAGTTGGAGAACTACACCCCACAGGGCACAACTTAGAGTTCAGATGCTGCAACTAAGACCCTGTGCAAGCGAGTTTTTTTTTTTAAAGACCCTAAAATCATAAAGATTATTATAAACAAACACAATGGGAAGCTGTTGGGAGACTTCCAGGAAGGATGCGGTCACACCTGATTCCCATTTTTAAAAATAACTTTGGAGGGCTTCCCTGGTGGCTCAGTGGTAAAGAATCCACCTGCCAATGCAGGAGACACGGGTTTGATCCCTGCTCCGGGAAGATCACACATGCCGCGAGCTCTGCGCGCTGTAAGTACGGAGCCTGTGCTCTGGATCCCGGGGCTGTAACTACTGAGTCCGCGTGCTGCAGGCTATTGGCGTCCATGTACCTAGAGCCTGTGGTCCAAAACAGGAGAAGCCACGGCAGTGAAAAGCCAGGACACCGCGACTAGAGGAAAAAGCCTGAACAGCACAGCCCCAGATGAAAGCAAAGGTAACCCTGGACACTGGATTCGCGTAAGAGGGAGCAGGAAGCCCCATTAGCAGGCCATTAGGCATCACCCAGCCGAACAGGACGCTGACTCAGGCCAGTGGAGGCGGAGAGAACCAGACAGACGTGGGAGCTGCCTTGGAGGGGGAGACAACAGGACGAAAGGAAGAGGGCCGGAGTGCTGAGATCTTGGGGTGCGCAGGTTGTTGGAGGGCCCCCGGAGCTCAGGGAGAAACTCAGCAGGACGAGGGTCCGGGTTCTCTCTGCTCACCTGACGTGGGACATGACCGAGGGCGGGGGAGCAGGGGAGCGTACTGGCACCTGTTTTTAAAGTGAGTCAAGTCCACATACAGGGTAGCAAGACACGTGAGAAATAATCCAGCTTGATGACTTTTCCCCAAAGTAGCATTTCCGGGCAATCAGGCCAGCAAAGCCCCTCCGTGCCCGCTCCATTCACTCCTCACTATCCTTCCCCCAAGGCAACCACTGTCCTCGCCTGACACAGGTCTCCTTGACAGCTTTAAACCTATGATTCACAGATAATAATCCCAGGGAAGCGTGGGGCACTTGCTTATGTAATTCTCCGAAAAACAGGCTCCCTCGGTCTTTTAGGCCGAGCGCGCTCGTCTCACTTGGAGGCGGGCCTGTCTCCCCTCCCGCCCCTAGGGGCCGCCGCGGAGCCGGCGCGGGCTGGTGGCCGGCGGCCTTGCCCCCGCGAGTCCGAGGGCGGCAAACCCAGCGCGAGGTCCCACTGCAGGGCCTGCTGCTGGCGGGCCGCGGGCCTGCTCGCCCAGCCTCCCCTCTGGGTTTCACTTCACTCGTCCAGTCCCCACAGAGGCTCTGCGAAAGGCACCCTTGTCAGTTCCTAGTTCTTGCGGCGTTTCATACTTGAATGGCGTTACCGCCCATTTTTCTCTGTCCTGGAGATTAATCTCTCTTCTGTTTCTCTTTTCCTTTGTCTCTCTCCTCCTCCTCCCCTCTCACTATTCCTGGGATTATTTCTTTTGGAAATAATTCCCTGTGCACTCTGCCTCCATAAATCTCTGAATCCTGGCACATGGAACAAGCCTGTATTACAAGGGAACAGAATCAACAGCCAACTGGGAGGCAAGCTTCTACCCTCTGCAGTTTCGCCCCAGTAGGAGGGCCAGGTAACGCCTCCCGGACAAAAGGTTCACCTTTCCAACTGCTTCTGCTTTTCGGGAGACCCCCAGTCCCATGTCCTTTTATTAAACGGCTGTTTTCGCCTTCTTGGCTCTGCACATGTTTTCTGCATAATACGAAACAGTAACCTTTAAGTCTTCCACATCCTGGTGTGCTCTGGACTCACAGACCAGTTTTCACACAGACAGACACACACACACACCCTGAATCTGTACTAGCTGACTGCTGGCAAAAGAAAACACCTTTTCACTATTACTCTGGCTTTTTTTTAACACCTTGAGATCTAACTTACACGCCATAAAATTTACCCGTTTTAAGTGTGTAATTCAATCTTTTTTTTTTTCCAGTTTATTTACTGAGGTGTACGCTGGCTGCTTCTTTTTGAAAAAGGAGCCACTGGGTGAGCATTTTGACTCCACAGTCCCTCCTCACTTTGAGAGGTGACATCTAAAGATCAGAGACCAGATTCTGTTTCACCCCCCAAAATAGTTGTTTTATTCATTGTGCCATTTACAACTCACTTCCTGTGTTTTGACTCTGAGCTGCAGGCCTGCTTCTTAGAAGCCAGGTGGATTTGGTTTTTTTTTTTTACACTCAAGAAGTTTCTCTGTGGTAGAGGAATTTTCTGCTTGCTTTTTTGTTTTGTTAGTTTAGAGAGTCTTCAGATCTTTGCTTCATCTGATGGGCTAATTAGAGAGACATGAAATGTACCTTTGTGACAGACTATTCAGACACAGTATTTAGAGCTCCGCTCAAACATTCACAGCATTCTGACTGTTGAGACTGGTGAAAAAGGAAGATGCCTAGAAGTATAAATAGGGGATGGAGGCCTAGAACTTTCCCTAATATCACAGTCTTCATCTATCCTTGGGTTTTAACATCTCTGGGTCTTTATTATTTGAGAAACAGAAATGACAATAATCACTTTAGGAGATCTGCCTGAGGATCATGTGAGATAATTCACTTGAAAACACGCAGAATGCTACCAGTTTTTAAAAATCTATTACTGTTCACTGAACATGAATCTTAAAAAGCTTCACTAATGGTATAAGAGCTCTATTTTGGCAAATGTGTATTAAAAAATGCACACTGCCTGCTGCTGCAGAGCGTGCACCTGTTTAACCAATGGCTCAACAAACCGATAATAAGGCTTACTGTGTGCCAGGCCCTGGGGAGTCAATGGTGGTTAGGCAGGTAGAGCTGGGTGGAAGAAAGACAGTCAACATATAGTTGAGCAAATAAATATCTAAGTACAAACTATGCAATAGCTGGGGAAGAAGCTATTGTGATGTGTGTGTGTCTAAAGCAACTTAAGATAATGAATATTTTGCTAGTAAACGTATACCTATAGGCACAGAAAAATTTTCTGAAACAATTCATGAGAAATTGGTTATAAGGGTCTCTTTTTGTGACAGAAACCAGCAAAGCACGAAGGTGAACGTCTTCTACTTTTCTATACAACTTCAAGTTTCTAACTATAAGCATGTACTTTTATCATTTGTTTTGTTGTTATCCTAGAAAAAAATAGGTATATCTTTACTAAGATATAAGTAGGCTTTATTAAGCCTATCAGTAGGCTTTTTTGGTCAATAGGCTGAGAGTCCATTTTTATTTTCTTCCTTAGACTTCTATCTAAAAACAAGCTTTTATTTTAAATGAATAAATGATTAACTGCCTTGAAATACTTTACTTGTCATGCCAAACTAATTAAATATTAAATATTACACTTGAAAAGACAAAGGTCATTTACTAGAGTGCAAGAATTCATCAACCTCTACCAAATCATTACCAGCCTGCTTGTGCCCACAAAGTCTGCCCAGGTAACACTTTGGTTCAGCAGCTGTTTACTGAGTGCTTACTGTGTAGGAGCCTTGGTTCTGAGCACTGACTAGTAGATAAAACAAAGCCCTCAGGGAGTTACAGATGAGATTCTAGTTGGAGCAAACAGACAAGTAAACCAAATACATATTTACATACAGTAAGTGCTAGAAAAAAAATGAAAGCAGGGCTGGCTGGCTCACATCCCGGGGAAACCGAGGGTGCCTTTCGCTCGCCATTCAGAGTCTACTCTAGCTGCATCGCTGTAGAGGAAGGTCGGCAGGCCTGTCTGAGGAGACGCCATCAGCCTGGATGGAGGGAAGGGAGGAAGCCGCGCAGATAAACGATGCAAGCGTCTTCTCTGCCAGAAGGACCGACCAGTAAAGGCTCTGAAGTGGGAGAGCTGGAAACCAGTAGCTTGACAGGAAGTACAGGACGACTGCACTGTTTATTCTCTACCCGTCACAGTGTTCCAAACACTTCATCATTTAAGATTTAAAAAAACTAAAGGTGAACACCGACAGCTTTATTATTGTCTATACAGGACTCGGATTGTGTGGTTCTGGACATTGCTTCTCTTTTTTCAATAGTTAATACAAAAAAGTCAGTGTGGACTACACATCCTAGAAAAAACAGATCTATCTTGATTAAGACAGGGTTTAAGGTTCTTTAGCCATCTTCATGTCATTATGTTTTTATTATTCTCACAGTATCTCATAAAATGTGTATTTTACTACTATAGTACATGCCCATTTAAAAATTTTTTTATTGTGGTAAAAAGCGCATAATGTAATCACACACGTTCTAACCCTGGGGCTTCCCTGGGGGCTCAGTGGTAAAGAGCCCGCCTGCCAGCGCAGGAGATGCAGGTTGGATCCCTGCGTGAGGAAGACCCCTGGATGAGGAACTGGTGAGCCCCTCCAGTGTTCTCACCTCAGAAATCCCTCGGACAGAGGGCCCCGGAGGGCTACAGTCCACGGGCTGCAGAAGAGTAAGACCCAACCGAGTGGAGAGCAGCATCTCAGTCACATAGAACCGTACAGTTCTGGGGCACCAGGTGTATTCTCACCGCTGTACAACTCTTACCGTCAGCCATCTCTTGAATTGTCCACCTTTCTAAACTGAAACTCTGTCCCCACTAAGCACGCCCACCCCACGCCCGGCCCCTGGCCGCCACCAGTGTGCTTTCTGACTCTATGGATTTGTCTGTTCTAGGCATCTCATACAGGGCGGTCAGAGAGTACTTGTCTGCACCTTAAGCAGACTGGAATAGTACAAGACCGTTTTTAGCCACCGAAGATTAAATTAGTGAATATTACTTCAAGATCATAAGGGAAAGGACCCTGAGATACACTGTCTTCTGTGAGATGCTCAGCGGTCGGAGGGGCACAATGACAGGGAGTCCTTGAACTACTTAAAATAGCGAGAGAACCAACTCGCGGTCACGAGTCTCAGCGCAGCCTCCGACTGCGTGTGCCAGCACGCACTTCCTGCTGTGGCCCTTCCCTAAAAGTGAGGGGCTGGCTGTGGAGCTGTCTCTAAGCCCTTTGATTCCTTCTCCTGCCCCTTCGCTCACATTCTCAGTTCTACCTTGACGAATTCTGATGAAAAGCACCGCTCTGGCATCCGTGATTCTTCACTCTCCCTGGATGAGCACTAGGTTAATCTCTTCCTCTTCCAAACAGGATCTGTGGGCAGGCTGCTCTAGAACAGCGGCTCTCAACCAGAGGCATCCAAATCCGGCCCCCTCCCCGTCCTTCTTGGGGGCATGTGGCCGTTACAGGAGATGGGGCTGCTGGTCAGGACTGTGGAGGGGGTGCTGCCAGCAAGCACAGTGGGTCCAGACCTGGGGAGCTGGTAAATACCCCACAACACACAGGACAGGCTCCCAGTACAGAATGACCCAGTCCGAACATCAGCAGTGCCAAAGACGGGACCCTTGGGTCTAGAAGGACCGGGGAAGACGGAGACGGGAGAAAACGAGGGGAGATCACCGCCTACTTATGCCCGTCTGGTGTTTCCCACCTAAGAAACGGCACAGCAACTTCTGTCTTTTTTGATGTTGACTCTTCGCTCTTGATTGGGCTTCCCAGCTGGTGTTAGTGGTCCAGAATCCGCCAGCCAATGCAGGAGACCCAGAGATGCCAGTTTGATCCCTGGAGCAGGAAATGGCCACCCACTCCAGTATTTACCTGGGAAATCCCATGCACACAGGAGCCTGGCAGGTTACAGTCCATGGGGTTGCAAAGAGTTGGACACAACTGAACACACTTACTAACTTATTCTTCTCCTGATTACGCTTTCTTACTCCTGAAGACTTGGGTGTGTGACTTCAATAACGCCATGTTAGACCCAAACACAATGGAATAAATGAAAACTGGAGGGCAAATTCTAACATGTGCTAGGGCTGTATGAGCATTCTTTCTAAGACTTGAAAAAGTCTTCAGATCTTGGTTTAATTTAATGGATGATACATTCATCTGCATATGGCATTCAGCAGCAAAGTAAACTTCTTTCTGCCTCTTTGTTTCCAAATCAATGGGGAACAAAGGATATCCTCATTCCATGCAAGCAGTTTCAATGATTCTCAAAAGAATGTGGGAGTAATAGTCAAGCCATTTAAAATACTGTGATGAGAAAGCATACTTAGTAACCTTGTAAACATTCTATGGAAGTACAAGGGAACCTTTAAGAAGAATATCCAAGTGTCCTTTTTATATAATAGCCCTTTATTCTTTGAAATGTTCAGATGCCAATAAAACAGAATTGAACAGAACAGACTAGAAGAATGCAACTTCCAAATTTTCTAGTTAACAGTGCTGTTAAAACATGGTTGTTGTTTCTTAACACTCAGAAGATTTCATTTCCTCAGCCCTACTTACAGAAAGGACCTTGGACATATAGCTCACCAACCGTCAGAGGAATTCAAGAGGAAGCTAACTGCACCCTAAGGTGTTTGAAGCAACGATGACCCAAGTTTGTTGTTTTTTTTTTTTTTTTTTTCAAACAGCAGCAGCTTGGCGGGAAGCAGGAATTAGACAAGAGAACTGACTGAAACCCACCCTCCAAATGGGAAGAAAAACTACCAATAATGAACTGTGAGGTTTGAAATCACTGCGCGTTTTACTATTCATTATTCAGATGGCTTCCAGCCTCATTACCTGGCATATTCTCCTGCTTCTGAGCTGCCTGTGGAAATGCACGTCAGGAAGGCTGAGCCAGCCTTTCAGAGGACAGGAAGCCTTCTTTACCCTCCCATTCTGTCTGCCTTCTATCTGGGTCTCTGTTACTGTCTGCGTGTGTTGCAATCCCCTCCAGCGTTCCAAAGGCCAACGCAGTAGTCTGCCGTTGGGGTGCTCAGCCAAGCACAGCCACCGCTCAACTGTGTTTCTCTCTCTCTCAGCCCTTTCACCCACTGATTTCAAATTTCTCTTTCAAGAGGCCAGCGATGGCAGGCCTCAACCGAATGAGTTACAAAGAGGCGAGCTGGAAAACCACACCAGGGAGAGTTCTTCAAGAGGACGTTTTTCATCTAAATTCTTAGTCCTCACTCCAGCCTACAAGGCGGCGGGAAACTTGCAGCCATAATCGAATGAGGTCAGCCGGCCTCGAACTGGTTCTTTTAAAAAGTGTGTGTGTCTGTGTCTGTGTCTGTGTGTGGAGGGGGGGACACAGGCACTCTGCCCAGGAGAACTTACAGAGAAAGAAATCCTCTCTCCTAACACTGTCTGAAGTTTGCTGCCAAGGATTCAGTACATACCTGACCAAAAAAAGAAAATGTCCTACCTAACTGGTTTGACTGTTTCCCGGCTACTACCTGGAGAAGTAAACAGAACCTTATCATTCTCAGGTACATCTGACTTGGACATTTTTTCCCCCCAAGTAAATATTTGTCATTTCAATGCTCTTCCACTGCTGCCAACTGCTGTCTCTGAACTGGATAGACTGACAGTTCTGTCTCAGAGGAAGCCGGCTCCACAGCAACCAGCCAGGAAAGCGTGCACCTTCCACTGGGCTGCCTCTCTGTGGCCACTGGGAGGGACTGGGGGGTGCGTGCTGACTCAGGACCCTGCAGTTATCTGTCAGGCTAGTGCTGAACCAAGAGAGGTTCTTCCTGTGCCCCCCTGGGCTCCTCCAGTCGGGCAGGATTTCTGTGATTTCTTCTCAATGAATCCAACACTCTGGGCATTTTTCTCTCTTGATTCAGGAAGTGGCGAGCTGAGCTCTGAGAGTCTTTCTGCTCCGATGATATAAACAAATTGTAGAGGAAGTCAAGTCAAACTTTCCCTTGCTGCTTTTGTTCTCCCAACCAGCGATTCAGAAAACAGAGCCAACTTTTTTTTTTCTTGGATGACTTTTAAAGATTGCTCTTAACTGGAAAGGCAGAAACTCTCCTCCTCTTTTTTTTTTTTTAAACCAAGATATTCAACTTACTTTTTTCAAAAAAGAAATGCCCTAGAAGGTTTGGTTTTTCCTTTTTTTTTAATAAGGCTGTTTTCGAGACTTTTCAAAACAAATGTCTCTCTTGACATTGCAGTTACCTAATGGTTGCTCTTTCCTTCAAGTTTCAACCAAAAGAGCATTAATGAGCTCTGTGTGGACAATGGCTGGACTTGATTTAGAGGCCCTTGGTGCCCTGATTTACAGCCAAGGAGAGCAAACAGTCATGATTCAATCAGGGCGCCCGTACAAGGCACACCACAGACAGAAACAAGCCAACTTATCTGCAGAATCTGCAGATACTGCTTGAAAAAAATCACACACAAGCAGCCCTTCTCGCTGTGGAAGCTACTTGAAGGCCTTATCACCAGCTTGTAAGATGTCATCTCTGGGTCTCACTCCTGGTTCTGAGAGAGGCCATTTCCAACCAGAGGTACCTGAGCACCCTGGGCGGACGCTCACCACCCCAGTCCTAGTCATCTAATGAAAGAAGCTCCACGCCACGTAAGCAAAGGGAGGCAGGATGGCGGGGAGACGCACAAATATCTGCAGGGCGGCTTCCCACACCGGTGTTCTGGCGTGTTAATCCTGGCACAAGAGGTAGGCTGTGACGTCACGTGGCTATCTGTATGCCACCCCTGCTCGTCCTCAGCTGGCGCTCAGTGTACACAGGTGGGTAGTCAACTTTCAGTACAGCCTGATCTTCTAGTGAAGCATGTTAAGTTCAAACACAGGCTCATGCTCCTGCCTGCGTCTCTTGTGTTCCCTTCTGCACGGTGCTGTCACGTGGGTTAAAAGGAGTAGAGCGACATCTCACCCCAAAGCGTGGTGTGTGTTAGACTCTCGGTGAAAGGCAGTTATTGTTAAAATTCCCACCACTGAGTTCGCCTGGGTCAGGAAAAACCAGCATTGGTAAAATCTGAATTTGGATTACATTTACAAAGTTCCTTCTATTAACATGTCAGAACACGTCTGTTTCACCGTGACTGTCCCTGCCCTCATCCACATTCTATACTGTAGTTACTTACAGATCGACAGGTACATAAAATCAGTTATGCAAGTTGTGATTGTGCAATTATTGAATAAAGAGAGGATGAAAGGAAAATGTAAGGTTCTGAAAGCTGGCTTGAGTTCATTTATCTATCTTTTTCATCTTACATTCATTAAACTGTTGACTTACTTGTCTCCACTCTCTTCTCTGTTGATCATTCTCCAGGCATGCATCTCCCCTGAGCATCAGATGAGAAAGCTGTTTCATTCCCACTGCCTTGCTTGGAGGCCTCCGGGGTGCGCTTGGCAGTGTTAGAAGCTGTGTGCACCTCCACACCCCACAACTGCTTTGAGAGCTTTCATGTAGAAATATGCAAGACTTACAGTGCTCCAGAATTTCTCTAAAGCAAATAGAGCTATTATGCCCTGATGCAATTGCCATACATTTACCAAATTCAACGACTGCATGTACTGGGTGCTAGGATACAAAAAGTGGTCATGCGTGCTGGCTGGTCCCACACAGACTCGACACACACGCACACTCGCAGGACCAGAAAAGCAGGCACCTGTTACAAGTCCTATGTGTGCAGTCACTTCAGTCGTGTCCAGCTCTTTGCGACCCCGAGGACTGAAGCCCAGCAGGCTCCTCTGCCCACGGGGATTCTCCAGGCAAGAATACTGGAGTTCGTTGTTGTTTCCTCCTCCAGGGCATCTTCCGGACCCAGGGATCGAACCTGCGTCTCAAGTCTCCTGCATTGACAAGTGAATTCTGTACCACCAGCCCCACCTGAGAAGGAAGTAAACCCTCGTCCTCAACAAACAGCAGCTGTGTGTGTGAAGACACACAGGAGGGCACGCTTGCTGCATTCCCCACTTATCAGGTCACCTCTTATTATACTTGATGCAACCTGACCTTGGAATTCTGGTGCGTGCTCTGCCCAAGTGTAAGTGGGGTACCAGGGAAAGCAAGAGAGAATTTTGAATAAAAGTATTCACTAGGCTATTGGGTTTTAAAATCATTCTATTAATCATGATTCTCCAGAAAAATAGAATCAACAGGATATGGGTGTATAGGAAGAGATTTATTATAAGGAAATTGACTCATGCAGTTATGGAGACTGAAAGGTTGCGTGATTCTCTGTCTAGTAGCTGGCAGCCCAGGAGAGCCAGGGGTATGGTTCCAGGCTGAGTCCAAAGGCCTGAGAAACAGGAGGACTCAGGGCAGGAAGATCAACGTCCCAGCTTAAGCCAGGAGTCAGGAAGAGCCAAACTCTTCCTCCTCTGCTGTTCTGTTCTGTTCAGTCGCTCAAGGGATTGGATGCGGTGTGCCCAGACTGAGGGGGCCACGCTGCTTCACTGAGTCTACCAATTCAGTGCTCATCTCATCTGGAAACACCTTCACAGCCATTCCCAGAAACAGCATGGAACCAATATCTGGGCAACCCGTGATCTTGCTGACACACAGAATTAATCATCACAACCTACTAAAGAGGAACAGACGACGTGATGACCCAGGAATAAGAAACACCGACACTGACAGAGACGACATAAAAGAAACGCCCGTCTCCAGGGAAGGGGCGGCACCAAGACGCGTGCGTGCATGCTCAGTCGTGTCTGACTCTGCCACCCGCTCCTCCGTCCACGGGATTCTCCGGGCAAGAACACTGGGGTGGGTTGCCATTTCCTCCCCCAGGGGATCTTCCCGACCCGGGGAGCGAACCCGCCGTCTTCTGCATCTCCTTGAATTGGAAGGCAGATTCTTCACCACTGAGCCACTTGGGAAGATGCAGCCCTGTCCTAGGAAACACACATTGCCTAAAATCTTAGAGATCATATGTAAAAAACTTGACAAATATTTTCCCAAATTTGACACAAAAATCCCAAAGATGTGTATCACAGTAATGTGTTGAGAAGCCAAAAGAAACTCTTCTAAATTGACAATAATTTATTTTAAAATAAATCTTAATTAATCCTGATGGCAGAAGAATTAAATCTTCTTCCCAGTAGTCTCTCTCTAGAAAATGATAATCCAAGATCCTCATCATATTAACAGGTAGTCCAAGAGTATGCAGGGCTTCCTAGGTGACACCAGCAGTAAAGAATCTGCCTGCTCACGCAGGAGACCTAAGAAAAGTAGGTTCGATCCCTGGGCCAGGAAGATCCCCTGGAGGAGGAAATGGCAACCTACTCCAGTCTTCTTACCGGGGAAATTCCACGAACATAGGAGCCGGGTAGGCTGCAGTCCATGGGGTCACAAACAGTTGCACGTGGTTGAATGAGCACACAAGAATATGTAGACAAAATATATAGGAAGCATATATTGTAGGAAAAGTCAGGTAGTTAATTTAAAAAACCCAGTTACATGCATTGTCTGACTTAATGACCCACCTCTACCCGGGCCACGTGACACAGTTCAGGCCAGTGAAGCAGTACCAGGAGGTTTCTGGGAGAGTCCTGGACAGGTCTGCTGTGCT
Source organism: Oryx dammah (assembly GCF_014754425.2). Classification (NCBI taxonomy): domain Eukaryota; kingdom Metazoa; phylum Chordata; class Mammalia; order Artiodactyla; family Bovidae; genus Oryx; species Oryx dammah. The sequence continues at coordinate 2,084,211 of NW_024070194.1, forward strand.
GAAAAGGAAAAGAGGTCCTGGGTTCTGCTTGTCCTCCTTTTCCCCGACTTGAGAGGAAAGCAGTCAGGCATCCTGCAAGCACAAAGAAAGAATCGCAGAGCTCCGACATTCTAGAGCCTCTGAGACAATAACTTCCTGACTCTGGACTTCCTTTTACGTGAGAGGAAAGAACCCTAAGTCTCCGCTGGCTTTTTGCTATGGTGGTTGCTACTTACAGCTGAAAGCATCCCGAACTGGTTTAACGCAGTCAAGGTGGAGCACGATCAGATGACCAAGCTCACAGCAGCAGTGAATGGAGTGATCAGAAAGAAAACCAGATCTTTCCGACCTTAAAATCGATGCCTTTAAGTATGATGTTGCACTGTCGTCATGATTTCTGCAAGTAAAACACAAAGCAAATGTGTTTGCTCCAAACAGAGTAACAAGACCGTGTCATATTGCCTCAAACTCTAGGACACTAAGTCTATATTCCAATTTTAACTTAATTGTAAATTTCTGGGAGGATATGGAAACTGCTAAGGAATCCCTTAATATTGATAATGTTGAAAATATGCCACAAATGTGCCTCCTAATATTTTTTTAAGATTTTTTGCGGATGTGGGCCACTTTTAAAGTCGGATTGAATTTGTTACAATATTATTTCTGTTCTACGTTTTGGTTTTAGGCCCCAAGGCATGTGCAATCTCAGCTCCCTCAGCAGGGATCGAACCCACATGCCCTGCAGTTGAAAGCGAAGTCTTAACCACTAGACCACCAGGAAGTCCTTGTACCTCTAATTTATTCCCATTATCTATTTCTCTGTCAATCAAGCTGAGCCCGAGCTCCCCATTTTACAGATGAGAAGACTGCAGCTCAGAGTTCAGGCGGCCCATGCAGGGTGGTAAGACCAGGATTAAACTCAGCTCTGCTACAGCCCAGAGCTGGCTTCACTGCAACTTAGAGGGACAGTAGTAAAGTGTGTCCTGTGTGTGTTAGGACCGGGTTGGCCAAAAACTTCCTTTTGGTTTTTCCATAAGATATTATAGAGAAACCTAAATGAACTTTTTGGCCAATCCAGATGAATGAATGCTCTTCCCTGTGGCAGCAGCTCTGACAGTTCATCCATAATGAATAAAGCTTGGGAAAGAGCCTAGTGGCAGATATTGAAGTGAAATAAACCAGTCAATTCCTGTTCAGCCCCATCTAGCTGTAACCTGTGGTGAATCTCGCAATCTCTCTAAGCTTCCGCTTCTTCCTCTGTGAAAAGGAGAGGACGTGAATACAACCTCACAGAATAGTCCTGAGGGCTCAAGGCGGGCAAAGCTGCCGGGTTCCAGCCAGACTGTCCAACAGCCCTGGACAAGTGTTCACAGTCGTTTAGCTGCTGTCCCCCATGTCCTCCCTACGTGCAGACGAGGCGGCTCTGTTCTGAGCTGGGTATTTCTCTTTGACAAACTCTGAGCACTCTCAAAACTAGAAGGAATACCCAATAATCTGAGAGCAAATGGTCTCTGCAAAAGGAAAGACCTGACTTTTGCTGAAAACAATGTTTTCCATGCGTGCTAAGCCGCTTCAGTCGTGTTGGGTTCGGGGCGACCCCATGCACTGTGCCCAGGAGCCTCTTCTGTCCACAGGATTCTCCAGGGAAGAACACTGGAGTGGGCAGCCATGCCCTCCTCCAGGCGACCTTCCCGACCCAGGGACTGAACCGCGTCTCTTACGTCCCCTGCGCTGGCAGGCAGATTCTTTACCACTAGTGCCGCCTGGCAGGGAACAAAATGAAAACAGAATCTGGTGAGGGTGCGGGGGCAGGGGTGGGGGGCAGCGTAGAAAAGCAGGTTTTCTGCCTTTGTAAAATGTCAGCCAATCGTATATTTGACAAAGGGTTTGTAGCCAGAACACGTGCTTGCAAGTTTTCAAACAACGAGGAAACCACTCAATATTTTTAAATGGCAAAGGATTTGAAGATAGACTGATGACAAATAAGCAAACGAGAAAATGCTCAGTTTCTTTAGTCACAGTGACGAGAGACCACTAGGAACCTGGAATGTCAGGTCCAGGAATCAAGGCAAACGAAGTGGTCAGACAGGAGATGGCAAGAGTGAATGTCGACATTCTAGGAATCAGCGAACCAAGATGGACTGGAATGGGTGAGTTTAACTCAGATGATCATTATATCTACTACTGCGGGCAGGAATCCCTCAGAAGAAATGGAGCCATCATGGTCAACAAGAGAGTCCGACCTGCAGTACTTGGATGCAATCTCAAAAACGACAGAATGATCTCTGTTCATTTCCAAGGCAAACCATTCAATATCACAGTAATCCAAGTCTATGCCCCAACCAGTAATGCTGAAGAAGCTGAAGTTGAACGGTTCTCTGAAGACCTACAAGACCTTCTAGAACTAACACCGCGCCCCCACCACCAAAAAAGATGAACCCATTAAAAGAGCTAAATTTTAAAAACCCTTATCTATCAAGTGCTAGCTTCATAGGACTTTGTGTATTTGACCCTGGGCAAATAACACATCCCTAATACACGTGGTATGGGAAATTTCCAAAGAAAATTAAGAACCAGAGCTTTAGAAGAGAGGGCTGAGAAGAGAGAGGGACTAAAATTTGAATGAAATGTCGATGGACAGAACTTTACCTCAAAGATTGATGTCTCTTCCTGAAAACTTCAGCCACTACTGGGCCATCTGCCATTTCACAAGATGGGGAGAAAGACTCAAAAGCAACGGCAGGCCCACTAAACCCCCGCTGCTCCTCAGGCACTCCACTTGGGGCGCTCACGCTGCTGGCTCCAGACCACAGGCGCAGCCAGAGGCCAGCGGCTCGCCCCGAGGCCACACAGCGGCTGAGCAGCGCAGCCAGAACTCCCAAGATGCCCCTTTTCCCATCCTTACACAACCCGGCCTTCCCTACCGGGGAAGGAGCTCGGCAGCCAAGCGGGTGACGCTGTTCCCTCAGGGGGAGGGGGGGGGGTATGGGGGTGGGGGGTGGGGGAGTCTCTCACTCTAACGCGCCTCCTGCACACACAGGGTCCCTCCCCCCCCCCACCTTCCTGCGTCCAGAGGTCCCTCCGTTTTTAGTTTTATGTTGGATACCTGCCCCGTCCACCACCCCCCACCCCATTACATGAGTGTTAGCCAGTGTTATTCAACATGGTTTTCATCTGCATCCCCCATAAGGAATGGGCTTCCCCGGTGGCTCAGCTGGTAAAGATCTGGCGGCAGGGCAGAAGACCTGCGTTCGATCCCTGGATTGGGAGGGTCCCCTGGAGAAGGGAACGCCTCCCCACTGCAGTATCCTGGCCCGGAGAATCCCATGGACTGAGCGGCCCAGGGGTTGCAAAGAGTCAGACACGACTGAGTGACTTTCACATTCTTTCCATAAGGACTATTTTTTGGAGAAGGAAATGGCAACCCATTCCAGAATCCTCGCCTGGGAAATCCCACGGACAGAGGATCCTAGCAGGCCACAGTCCATGAGTCCAAGGAGGCGGACACGGCTGAGCAGCAGAGCGCACGCGCATAAGGAGGATGTTTAGGCTCTTTTTTCTAATTCCCCCACGTTAATAGTACATCCATCCACGTGCTGTGCGTCTCTGTGGGCTTTCTCTAGAAAAAGATGAGCTCTGAGAAACATCAACAGTGTGGTCCCCTGGCAGGCGGCTCTGTGCCCCTCAGAACACAGGGGTCAGAGGCAGGCGAGCCAGCAGCACAGAGCAGGCGGAGCTGGTGCCCGAGACCACTGTACAGGCTTCCCAGACATCACCTCATCCAGGCCTCTGCTCAGATGCTCGGTTCCGGGCTCCACCCAAAGCTGGGAAGCTGCGTTAACTCCAGTGGCCCCTTCTTGAAAACGGTGGTGTGGTGTGCGATTCTCCGGGCAAGAATTCCAGAGCGGGTTGCCATTTCCTTCTCCAGGGGATCTTCCCAACCCAGTGATTGAACCCGGGTCTCCTGCATTGCAGGTGGATTCTTTACGCCTGCGATGAATCCTGCAAGAGATTGAGCTACCAGGAAAGCCCAGTCTCCTGGAAACAGGACTCTTTGCTTTCATTTTGCCCCTCCTGTCCGTCTCTATCGCTGTCCTTTCCAGGAGGGAAGCAGAAGTGATTCTAGGAAAGAAAACCTTGGGGGATACTGGTGTCTCTTCCAGGTGGCAAGATTTCTCCTGATCACCCCCAATTCCATATTTTCCCAGCTTCGCAAACTTGTTGTGAATTGTTCCTTTCATTTCAAAGGTCTGAATCACTGTTTGCAGACAAGGATTTAGACTCTGAAAATGTCCTAAACTGGCCCTTTCTGGAAATCATGATGCCTAATCTTCACAAGCATGGAGCTAGGTTCTTTTCAGGGATTATCAAAATTTCATTTTTGCAAACACCACCATCTTACAGGTGGGGAATGGAGGCTCAGAGAAATCGGTGAATTCACCCCAGGTCACATGAGGACACGCAGTGGCCAGCCCAGCTACAAATCCAGGACAGACTGGCTCCAAGTGCATGCTGCTAACCACGATGAGAGGCCACCACTTAATTTTAGTGTATCACTTCCCTCAAAGTGGGGAGGAAACAGAAGTTGGAGATTTTTCAAAGGGGGAGGGGCTACCTTTGTGCTTCATATAAGTTTACTTGCCCAGCCACAAAAGAACACGCTGGTGCTGAGTAGTATATAGACTTTTTCTTTTTTTTTAAGTCACGCTTCTGATAACTGGGCTTCCCTGGTGGGTCAGAGGTTAAAGCGTCTGCCTGCAATGTGGGAGACCTGGGTTCGATCCCTGGGTCGGGAAGATCCCCTGGAGAAGGAAATGGCAACCCACTCCAGTATTCTTGCCTGGAGAATACCATGGATGGAGGAGCCTGGTGGGCTACAGTCCACGGGGTCGCAAAAAGAGTCGGACAGGACTGAGCTACTTCACTTTCACTTTTTGATAACTGGGGAAGCTCAGATGGTAAAGAATCTGCCTGCAATGCAGGAGACCAGGGTTCAATCCCTGGGTTGGGAAAATCCCATGGAGAAGGGAATGGCAACTCGCTCCAGTGTTCCTGCCTGGAGAATTCCATGCACAGAGGAACCTGGTGGGCCACAGTCCATAGGGTCGCAAGGAATAGGAAGTGACTGAGCAAACAACACTCACTTACTTCTGGTAACTGATTAAGACTTGCCACCCAGCCACTTACTGCTTTCAGCAAGAGATTTCTCTCTTCCTACTCAATTACTGTATTATAAACTGACTTCCTCAAGGGAGAGACTTCGCAGGAAGACAGGGCTCTGAGGGGAAAGCTCACCCTCGTACACTTTGCCAGATGTTCCCAGAATCTTCACAGATCTGGATAATGAACTGTGTTTCTTATGTTGCTCAAATTTGCTTTTCCACCTATTATTCTTTAGCATGGTTTGCACTGTGTTAACTTTGAACCATTTCCTGTGTTCTTGGAGAACTAAGTCAACATTCATTCCTTTTTTTTTTTTTCAGAGTAAAAGGAAGAAAAAACATCATGTCTATAATGATCTATAATGTGTATTCTATCAGGTATGAAAGAACTGGGAATATACCATCCGATATGCACTTTATACAAATTAGCTCTAATCCCTTCCACAACTTCCAGTAAATGTTCCAACACCCAGTTTTAAAAAAGGAATCTCAGAAAAGGAAAGTGACTGGCCTGGGACACACAATGGAGCTTTGACAGCAGCAGATTTCAAGCTCCTCTTTCGCTGGTCCTGGAACTCACGTGCTGTGCAGAGCTACTGTGTGCCGTGTGGCCGTCACATTCATCAAAACTTTCTCTTGCAGGTACCTATGGAACTTCCAGTAGAAGCCTAAAATTTCCATTTCTAACCCGACAAACCCCCTTCGCCCAGTCCTTGATTTTTTCAGTCACTTTTTGGTTCTTAAAACGTGGACAGACTCCCGGTTTCTGGTTCGTCAAGTAAGAAGCTTAGAAGTCACCACTCCATCTCAGCAACAGGCGAAAAGCTGAACAAACTGAAAAAACGAATAGCTCTTCTTAGATCAGTAAGAGAAGTGAAGAGAGATCAAACCAGTCCATCCTAAAGGAGATTAACCCCAAATATTCATTTGGAAGGACTAACGCTGAAGCTGAAGCTCCAATACTTTGCCCAACTGATTCAAAGAGCCAACTTATTGGAAAAGACCCTGATGCTAGGAAAGACTGAAGACAGGAGAAGGGGATGACACGGGACCAGATGGTTGGATCGCATCACTGACTCAACGGACGTGAGTTTGAGCAAGCGCCAGAAGGTGGTAAAGGACAGGGAAGCCTGCCCTGCTGCAGTCCATGGGCTACAAAGAGTAAGACACGACTGAGTGGCTGAATAACAGCAACAGCAAGAGACGCGAGGTCACAGGGCAAACCGCTGCCCCCAGACTGGGGAGAGGAGCATTTACAGGGAACTGGCACTTAGGGCACCGTCAGCCTTGGCGGGAGTCAGAGATGGGCTGAGAAACCAGTGCTGAAACTGAATGACGGCTGGGGGCGCCTGTGGACGGATCTGAGATCTAAAAACTCCAGGGATACCCAGTCGTAGGCAGGGGGCCCCCACTTTGTGAGATTCACTGACCAGGTTCTCACAGTGAGTATCAGGGAAAAGTCCCCTCGTGCTCCGAGCAGGGGAGGGGAAGAAGAGGCAGTCTGCAACAGGCTACAGCATCCTGTCCCTCAGAACACGCTCCGCCCTCAGGAGAGACTGCTTAACCAGGCCTTCATCTGCTGCGGTTTTATGAGAACTGAACTGACTTAGGAGAAGGAAAATACCTAACTCCAGGCCCCTGTGGCTCTCCACGTGGAGGAAGGGAAATACCCAGCTCCAGCCCACTCGAGCCACCTGCTGCATCTAAGGAAGACGAGCTGAGAAGCACTGTTGGGCTCACCGCACAAAGCACCAAAGGCTCGGAGTTGAATACAGGATTCCCCTCCCCTCCCCTCCCCTCCCCTCCCCTCCCCCTGCCAAACCTGCAGCAGTTCCTTCTCCTGCGTACATCATGTCAGACCATCAGAAAAAAATCACAAGGCATACTAAATTAAAAAACAAAACCCACAGTTTGCAGAGAGAGAGAGCAAGCATGAGAACTAGACTCAGATGTGGCAGGGATGTTGGAATTCTTAGACCGGGAACTTAAAACAACGAGGATTAAGATGCTGAGAAGTCTCCTGGGGAGACAGCATGTAGGAACAGATGGGAAATGTGAGCAGAGAGTCAGAGGGAAAATCTAAGAATTAAAGGAAATGCTAGAGATAGAAAAGGCTGCGACAGAAAGGAAGACTGTCTTTAACTGGTGTCCTAGTAGACTGGACATGGCGGAGAAAAGCCATCTCCAGGCTGGAGGATATATCAATAGAACACTCATAAACCAAAAAGCACAGTTACTGAAGACAGAAAATAATTTAAAAACCAGAGTGGAATGTCCAACGGCTGTGGGAGAACCAGAAAAACTGTGACAAGGTGTCAGGGGAATCCCAGAGGAGAAGAAAGAGTGAAAGCAACAGAAGAGATACCTGAGGCACAAATAACTGGGAATTTCCCCCAAATTAACGTCAGACACTAAAGCAGAGCTCCAGGAAGCCCAGAGACATCAGGCAGGATAAATGCCCATGGCTAGGCTACACCTGCTTTCTTCACTTAGTATGACTACATCTTTATGTACGTGCTCAATCATGCCCGACTCTTTGCCACCCCATGGAGCCCACCAGGCTCCTCTGTCCATGGGATTTTCCAGGCAAGAATACTGGGGTGGGTGGCCACTTCCTTCTCCCGAGGATCTTCCCGACCCAGGGACTGAACCTGTCTCCTGAATTTTCTTCCACTGGCAGGCAGATTCTTTTACCACTAAGCCACCTGGGAAGCCCTAGGCATGTGATATTTAAATGGGAGCGTATCAAAAATAAAGGAAAAAATACTGAAAGGAGTTAGAAGGAAAATCACTTTACTGATGGGCAGAGACCTCTGATTTCTCAGAAACCAATACTCAAAAAGAGTGGAGGGAAATACTTAAAAGGTTGAGAGAGAGAGGAAGAAAAGACCAACTGAGAATTCTGTTCTGGGCAAAACGATCCTTCAAAAGTGAACGAAAAATGAAGACTTTCTCAGACAAACAAAAATTGAGAATATTTGTCGCCGGCAGACCAGACTTGCAAGACCTGTTAAAATCGGCTCTCTGGAGAGAAGGAAAACAAGTCAGAAACTCAGATCTACATAAAGAAGGAAGAGCAAAAGAGAAGGAGTAAGTGAAGGCAGAATAATGTTACTGTTCTTATTCTTTACTGATCTGATAACTGCTTATTCAAACTAATAACAGCAGCCATGTATTCAGTTATATACGCCCGCGTGTGTGTGTGTGTGTGTGTACTTATGGATAAGCGAACAGAATGCCGGTGATGATGCAAGAGATCAGGGAGGAATCTGGATGATGTCTGTAGAGGTACCTGCACTCCCTGTGAAGTGGCGTACTGTTATTTGAAAGTGGACTTGGGGACTTCCCAGGTGGCCCCGTGATTAAGACTTTGATCTCCAGTGCAGGGGGTGCTGGTTCGACCCCTGGTCAGGGGGTTAAGATCCCACGGGCCTCGTGGCCAAATAACCAGAACGGAAACAATAGAAGCAATGCTGCAGTAAGTTCGATACAGACGGTAAAAATGGTCCACAAAACAAGGAAAGGAGAGAGGACTCGGGTCAACAGAAACGTGTGTGTGTAAAAACACATGTGATCCAGTGTGCACTGCGAGCTCTGCAGCAGCCCCTGCAGGAAGCAGGAGACGTGGCGCAGAGCCACACAGCCGGGCGTGTGCAGCCCGGGGAAGCACCACCCCCAGCAGAGGAGCTGAGCCCCGGGCTCAGGCTGAGCGCGGCAGGACACAGCTGTGCTCAGCGAAGTCTCTTAGCTGGAAAAAGGTGCCACTTTTAGTTCCTGGGGTGGCAGGCCCTGGCACCCCGGCCTTACTTTCAGTGCAGAGTGGGGAAGCCACTGGGCGGCTCCAGAGGAAACGGTTTTGAATAGTGATGGCAGCAGGCAGGGCCAGAGAAAGTGGGGGGAACATTCAACAGTTCACTTCTAGAAGAAGAGCAGAGACGCTACTTTGCCAACAAAGGTCCGTCTAGTAAAAGCTATGGTTCTTCCTGTGGTCATGTATGGATGCGAGAGTTGACCATAAAGAAGGCTGAGCACCGAAGAATTGGTGCCTTTGAACTGTGGTGCTGGAGAAGACTCTTGAGAGTCCCTTGGACTGCAAGGACATCCAACCAGTCCACCCTAAAGGAGTTCAGTCCTGAATATTCATTGGAAGGACTGATGCTGAAGCTGAAACTCCAATACTTTGGCCACCTCATGCGAAGAGTTGACTCATTGGAAAAGACTCTGATGCTGGGAGGGATTGGGGGCAGGAGGAGAAGGGGACAACAGAGGATGAGATGGTTGGAGGGCATCACCGACTCGATGGACATGAGTCTGAGTGAACTCCGGAAGTTGGTGATGAACAGGGAGGCCAGGCGTACTGCAGTCCATGGGGCCACAAAGAGTGGGACACAACTGAGCGACTGAACTGAAAAGAAAATCTTGGGCTCGAAAGCCCTGCCTCGTTGCTGCCCACCCCACCCTGTTCACACTCAGGCAGCAGATCAGCAGCAGTTTCGGAGCCACGTTCCGTCAACAAATGCTTTGGTTCCTACCGTGTGTCTCTCCCCAGAGCTGGAGCTAATGGGGCTTCCCTGGTGGTCCAATGCTTATGACCTCCCCTTTCAACGCAGGGGGCGCAGGTTCAATTCCTGGTCTGGGAGCTAAGATGGCATATGCCTTTCAGCCAAAAAAAAACAAACAAACCATAAAACAGACGCAAGACTGTAACAAATTCAACAAAGACTTTAAATTGGTCCACATCAAAAAAATCTTTAGAAAAAATCTGAGCTACCATTTTCAAAGTCAAAAGGCAACCTGCCAGAATTGCCTCTTTGGACTCTAGCGCAGCCGAGCAGCACAGGTCCCCCTGCAGGGCAGCTGCAGCAGCCACGCCCCAGCCCCGGGCCTGGTGCCCCCCAGGGGCAGCATGTGTCACTGAGACCCAGGGCCCTGAGACATGCCTTGTGTCAGGAGCTCGCTCAAGTCCTGGCTTGTTTCTGCTGTTTATACACAGCTTCCCTCGCAGCTCAGCTGGGAAAGAATCTGCCTGCAACGCAGGAGATCTTGGTTCGATTCCTGGGTTGGGAAGATCTTCTGGAGAAGGGACAGGCTACCCACACCAGTGTTCCTGGGCTTCCCTGGTGGCTCAGCTGGTAAAGAATCCCCCTGCAATGCGGGAGACCTGGGTTCAACCCCTGGGTTAGGGAGATCCCCTGGAGAAGGGACAGACTACCCACCCCAGTGCTCTGGCCTGGAGAATTCCACGGACTGTAGAGTCTATGGGGTCACAAAGAGTCGGACAGGACTGAGCGACTCATTTTTCACCATAGCCATACTATCATGCTAAACCATAAGTAACTGCCATTTTTACAGTTTGGCAAGAGCCGACACCAAGAGTTTCACGGCTCACCCTAACATGTTCCACCTGGCCCTCAGAGGCCTTTGGGCTTGCGCCGTCGGCATTTCAAACTGTTTTTCAGTTCCTCAAACTGTAAGAACACTTACTTCCAGGTCTTCACGAGTGCTGCTCCCCCTCACCCGAAGCCCTCACCGGGCCGCGCTTCAATGCCACGTCCTCCCAGGAACGACCCCTGACCCTCTGCCGTCTGCGCTGCTGTGCTCCCTGCACCGCCCCAAGGGACACCTTCCAGCGTTGGTAACGACAATACTACCTAACACTTAGAAATGTGCTGACGCCAGACGCCCTTCTAGGAAGTCTAGTAAGTCAGCGCTGCCTGTCTCTTAACCGCGGCTGGCAATGATCCTAGGTCCTCTCTTTACAAGAGTATAATCACGCAACGGAGACATACCCAGGCGCCTCGGAAATACTGCAAATTCAGTTCCAGATTGCTGGAACAAGGCAAATATGGCAGTAAGTGAGCCACATGGATTTTTTGGTTTCCAAGTGCATACAGAAGTTATGTTTACACAAGTGTGCAAAACCATGTGTCTAAAAAACAATGTATATACCCTAATTATACAATACTTAAAAGATACTTGATTGCTATGAAATCTAACCATCATCTGAGCCATCGGCGAATCACAGTAGTACTGTCAAAGATGACTGGCTGCTGTATCAGATATGGTGATGAGAAAGTTTGAAATAGCGTGAGGATTATCAAGTCATGACACAGAGACGTGAAGTGAGCAGATGCTGCTGGAAAAGGCTTGACACAGGCTTGCCTCAGAGCTTCAGTGTGCACGACAGGCAAGCCTCTGAAGCACAATACAGCAAGGCACGCTGGTGCACACGGCTTCCCCGGCGGCCGCTGGTACAGAATCGCGTTCCAACACGCGGAGTCTCAGGGCAAGGCCCCCTGGAGCAGGCAATGGCCACCCACTCTCTATTCTTACCCGAGAAAGCCCACAGACAGAGGAGCCTGGGGAGCTACAGTCCATGGGGTCGCAAAGAGCTGGACATGACTGAGCGCATGTTCAGGCAGGCCTGTAGATAAATTTTTTCTCTCAATCCCACCTGCCTGGATATAAGTGAATCCTCCCAACAACACTATGTGGTACATACTTTTATTAGCTCCATTTTACAGATGAGAAAACTAAGGCATAGAGATGTACTGTGACCAGCTCAAGCCGAGATACCTGATAAGTGACAGCACCAAGTTTTGAACCCTGTCTTTTTCCAGACCCTCCCGAATGACACTCTGTGTCATCACTGTAGGGACTGTCTGTCTGTCTCCCACACCGGACCGAAAGTAACTCAAGGGCAGGACCAGTGTCCACTCGGCCCTGAGGTGTATGTGCAGTGCCTACTTTCAGGGCATCCGGCCCAAAGAAGGCGTCTCCACTGGACTTGACAAGAGGAACAGAAAAGAAGGAGGTGTTGCCCAAATATCAAGGGACTTGTTGTTTTGTTCCGACTCTAAGTTGTGTCTGACTCTTTGCAACCCCTTCCACACTCTCCCGGAGTTTGCTCAGATTCATGTCCATTGAGTCAGTGATGCCATCCAACCATCTCACCTTCTGCTGCCCCTTTCTACTTTCACCTTCAATCTTCCCCAGCATCATGGTCTTTTCCAATGAGTCAGCTCTTTTTAAAAGTGCTATGAACCACTGCTTATGAGGCAGCCTGAGAACTAATTAAAGGGAGGGGGCACAGAACTAAGAGGAGAGGAAACAGGCAGAAAAAGGACTTGAATGGACCCATTCTGAGGAGTGGGCGGGCATAAGAGTCACGAGATAGAGCCTTTAGCTTTTCCCAGCAAAAGTAGGTCAGGGGTGGAATAAATGACCACAGTGACTTTTCTTGCATTCTGATATTCTCGGAGAGGCAGGCAAGAGGGAAATGAAAGGAAAAAGAGAAAACCAGGGGTGTCGCGGCATGCCGGATGACATCTAACACTCAGACCTTTGGCTGAGCAGCTGTGGTCCTTACGCGTTGAGTGTCCATTTGCTATTTCACTATTTACCATGCACTTAGGGTGTGCTTATTATTTTCTCTAGTGAACAAAGCAAAGTCACTAACCATCTGGAGATTATACCCTAGACCCTGGCAGTTCAACAGGGCAGCCACAAGTCACACATGGCCCTTGAGCACGTGAAAGGTGTCAGTTGGGACTGAGCGGGGCTGAGAGTATAAAACAGACGCTGCAATCATCAATCCATTAAAAATAAATGAATAGTTAAAAAAAAAATCAGACAGTGGATTCTGAAGACTTGGTCCAAAAAATGAATTTAAAGTATCTCATTAGCAATCTGGAGAAGGAAATGGCAGCCCACTCCAGCATTCTTGCCTGGAGAATCCTGTGGACAGAGGAGCCTGGTGGGCTGCCATCTGTGGGGTCGCACAGAGTCAGACAAGACTGAAGCAACTTAGCAGCAGCAGCATTAGCAATCACTTTATATTGATTTGAAGTGACTGAATATTCAATATAATATTGAGGCAGTAATACCATGGACGTTATCATTCGTTAAATCATGCCTGACTCTTTGTGACGCCATGGACTGCAGCACTCCAGGCTCCCCTGTCCTTTACTATCTCCCAGAGATTGCTCAAATTCATATCCTTTGGGTCAGTGATGCCATCTAACCATCTCATCCTCTGTCATCCCCTTCTCCTCCTGCCTTTAACCTTTCCCAGCATCAGGCTCTTTTCCAGTGAGTTGGCTCTTTGCATCATGTGGCCAGAGTATTGGAGCTTCAGCTTTAGAATCAGTCCTTCCAATGAATATTCGGGGTTGATGTCCTTTAGGATGGACTGGTTGGATCTCCTTGCAGTCCAAGGGACTCTCAAGAGTGTTCTCCCAACACCACAGTTCAAAAGCATCAATTCTTCAGTGCGCATCCTTTATGATCCAAGTCTCACATCTGTACACGACTACTGGAAAAACCACAGCTTTAACTATAGGGGCCTTTGTCGTATGTTATATCATGTATTACGTCATATAGTATAGACGTATCGAGTTTAATAAAACATACTGTTGAGCTAGACTGGGACCCTCTAGTGTAGGGTCTTGGGCAACAGAATCCAGAGAAACTCTAAGGGATGAAAAACAGCTGCGGTCATGGGCTGCTGGAGCAAATCTGAAGAGCAGGATACAAGACGACCACAAGCCCACTGCCATTTCGGAGGCGCCAGCAGCATAGGCAGGGGCTGCCCATGACCCCTTGCACAGTGGCACCCGCGTGGGTGTGTAGACCACCTACACTCCGCCTCCACCCACAGGCCCGCCCCATCATAACCCCATTTACCCCCACGGAAGGGGCCAAGCAGCTCCTCTCCAGAGGCACCCATTTTCTGTTCTTACTCCTTCGTGCTGCGGCGCAAGCCTCGATACAGCCTCGGCTGGAATTCTCGATTTCTTTTCCATCTTTTAAATATTTATGTATTGTCTCTGGCTGCACCTGGTCTCAGTCACACCACGCCAGGTCTTCGATCTTCTCCGTGGCGTGTGCAATCCAGTTCCTGACCGGGAATCGAGCCCAGGCTCCCTGCACTGGGAGGGCCGCATCTCAGCCCCTGGGCTACCAGGGAAGTCCCCCGGTTTCTATTAATTAAGGAGTCCAGGGGCCTGTGTCTGTAACATTGTTATAATTAATTTCACCTGGTTCTTTTTAGCTTCAGAGTGTGTTTCCTGGCACATTTCTAATGTCCTATGTGGTTTGCATTGGGTTTCTGTTGGTGGCCCTGTTCTAGGGATTTCTAAGCTAACCATAAATACAGGTGTTAGCATAATACCCTGGACTGATGAGTGCTCTGAAGAAAAAGTGAATCGGGGCAAGAAAGAGAGAGATGGGAGACGCGGACACTATTTTAGGTTGCTCGTGGTAGGCCTTTCTGAGGAAGGAATATTTAATTATCCAAAGAACTAGATAAAGCTTGATTCCAAAAAGAACCGCATAATACCTGCTCTTTCACTGTATTATCAGCCAAAATGTTGAATGAATATTCATAGGAAAACTGAGGGAATAAAAACAGGTGAAATATTTTGTGCCTCCTCAAATGAATGACTTCCAGAGACTTAGCAGCCAAGAATAATGATTTTCTCTTATACACGGTCACAAATAATCAGAGAACACTCTTATTTAGGCCCAAGTAGTAAAGATCTTACAGAGAGAGTTTCCTTTCCCTGTAGCTATTGGCAACCACATCATTCATTTTTATTTAATTCCTATAAAACCCATGGATGGTGATGAGGGGGGTGGGGACAATTAGAGCCTCAGGTCCCCAGGGCCTAGTTCTATTCCAAACAATAACTGTGTTTCCTGCATCTACAGAATAAATGCACAGTAGTGGTTCAACGGGGCAGAGACACTTATAAAATCTTCCATGTTAAGAGTACTGCTATTACTGTGATAGGGTTCTCTGAGGCCCTCTCAAAAGTATGGTATAAAAACTTAAGCCCAGATTAGAGAGTTCTGCCCCAGGGAAATGAAAATAAACACCAAGTGCAGCAGGGCACCTCTTGAAAGTGTAAGATGTAGTTGACCTTTGATCATCAGGAAGCCCTTAAAACATCAGGTGCACACAGTCACGGAGCTGCCTGTTGGTGGGTGGGTCCCATCATCCACAGTGGCCAGAGGCTCACTGCGTTTTGGTTAAACTTGACCCTGGACACACTGTTTGCTATTAGAACAATGAGATTGTGTGCAGGACTCAGGAGCTGTTTGGTGGACTCAAATCCAATCAAAGAGCTTCAGAGTTTCTGCTTTCATACTCGGAGCCCTGGACACATCGCAGATCATTCCGTGTGGCTGACAGCAAGCCCCACACCCCAAAACCCTGATGTAGCCCAGACTCTGGGAATTAAGACTGTGACCGCCACTTAGGAAAGAGCTCTACTGTATTTGTTTTAGGCCCAGATCTTGGCTACACATGAATCAAAGTCTCTGCCTCTTCTCATTCCCCACAAGGAAAAAAAAGAACAGAGTATTTCCTTTATTTTGTAAAATTGCTTCCAGTTTTTCCTAGTGATTTTAAAAATAGAAGCGTGGCCAGTGGCTTAATGGTCAGCTCCTGAGACTGACTCACACATCTGAGCCATTACTTAGGGAGGAGTTACCTCAAAAAGTCCTGGGAAAAAATTTGTTCTAATCGCTAATATGTTATGCTTTTAAAAATCAGGTTGTGGCCAGAATTCTCAGAATCCCTAAAATAAGAAGAATGATTTGGGTTATTATTCTGTTGAGTGGCCCTTCAAAACTTAAAAGCAGTTGGAAAGACCAAGTCTATACCTCATGAATGGAAAGCTAAGTGTGTTTGATGACGTGTGTTTGTATTTTTCACATACATCTCATCTCTATTTTACCCATGATTCACGTGCCTGCAGCAGTCCACAGATATAAGCTCTATTACTCTCTCCTCGAAGTAACAGTGCTGGTAAAGGAAACCTTAAAAGGCCCAGAAAGATGCATTCACACAAGAGGGTCATACGGAAATCTCATTAGAAAGGAAATAGGTCCTTAAAACAGAAACTGTTGGAAGATGCAGAGGATAGTATTAATGTACTTAGGTAGAAGGCAATTAATCAGCCTCTTTGCTTCCTTAGTTTCCAGCTGTAGAAATATGCCAAGGGCGGGGGAAAAACAACATCAGCATCTCCCCTAATCCTATCAAGTGTAGGAAGGGCACTATTTTGACTCCAAAGCGAGGACTGAGGATGGGGGTGTGCAGTGGGAACGTGGGTTCTCCCTAATGACAGAAAGGCTTTCACAGTATCCGTTCCCAGACTATAAACACTCGAAGACTCCTAGCCAAGCACATAATAAAATTTTCTTCTGCCTCCCTCCCTCTCTTCTTTCTGATTTCCTGTAGTTTATACTATTCACACGTAAATCGTGATTATTAGTGTAGCCTCTGACTTAAAGAATGGTGACTTTCTCTGCAAGTTTCCAAAGCTTTCTTCTGAGAAGAAAGCCTTCTTTTAGGAGATATTTTACTGGTTGAAAAATGTATGCGTTCATTTCAGCAACCGTTAGATTTGAAACAAGAATATGAAAAATGACCCACTGATAGTGATCACAACAAGAGACGTCACCCACGAAAGCCTGTCTCTACAAACAGAAGAGGGATGAACACGACACTCTTAACCCAAAACTCAAAAGCCAGTCTTGTGTAATAAACCACGAATCTAATCCAAAGTCAGACAATATTTGCTCCAAGAGATGGCACTCTGAAATTTTCCTACAACTGGTTCAGATTAAGAAGTAAATTTTCTCTCTTTCACCTGGGAAGTAAACAGTGACTATGAGACTCCTTTCAGAGATGAATCGTTTAGCCCCTGCCTCTGACGTGGGGTTAGGTCGTTTGTTTGCCTCTGGGATACAGTCTACCCTTGACTACAACTGGGTTCCGTGATTTGTTCCAACGTTTTCTGGCAATTTCTGATTTTTTCGGACAAAGACCAGAAGCTTAAATCCCACTGAATTAACCGGCTGGGTTATTACCAAGGTGGAACAGAGCCAGAAAGCTGAAAACATACACACCGGGCACTGTTGGGCCATAAAAGTCAGTCTTCACAAGGTCAGGGTCACTCCAAGGGCTCACACCCGCCGGTTAGTTCAGCGGACTGGAAATGTTATTGCTGCTTCTTTTTGTAAGCAGCGAGTACAGAAGAGACATAATTCTGAGGTGAGCAATTCTTTTGCCTCTTGGAACATACTAGAAAGTAAAAAATAACTGTCCCTTTCCTTGTAACATTGACATCTCTAGATTAACCAACAAGCCAAAAAGAGAGAGAGGAGGGAGAAGGAAAGTAGGAGGGAAAAATGAGAGTGAATAAGAAAAAAAGTACAGCGCTCCACAGTCACAGAATAAACCACGAAACACATCTGGATGCACTACTCTGAAAACGCGTCACCCAAGTGGCTTCCATGTTCAACTAGTTGAAGAGTACATTTAAATAATACCTCCAATTTGCATGCCGCTTAGAGTTTATCCAAGACCTTCATATAACATCATTGTTTTGTCGTCTGATATCATTAATTATCTTTTATACTGGAAACAGTCCAGGATTAAGGGAGGTTAAATAAATAAGAAAGATCATGCCTCTAGTACAAGACTGAGCCAAAACAGCCCTTGGTATGGGAATCCTCTGGTGGTCCAGTGGTTAGGACTCTGCACTTCCACTTCCTGGGGCCTGGGTTTGATCACTGGTGGAGGAATTAAAATCCCATAAGCTACGGGCCAAAAAACAAATACAATAAAAGAAAATAGACCTTGCTGCATGTCTTGGCCTTAGTTTCTGTTTTTTTTTCTGATCCTGCCATAGCATTCATATACCTCAAACATGTTCACAGATATCCGCGAGTTTTTATAAACGCTGTCACAAGATAATTTTCTAAGAATCAAAGCACTGCACTAAATCACACCTGTCAGTGGTTCTCAGTACACTGTGAATTGAATTGAACTGTGAAGTCGCTCAGGCGTGTCCGACTCTTTGCGACCCCATGGACTGTAGCCAACCAGGCTCCTCTATCCATGGGATTTTCCAGGCAATAGTACTGGAGTGGATTGCCATTTCCTTCTCCAGCGGATCTTCCTGACCCAGGGATCGAACCCAGGCCTCCTGCATTGTAGATAGACACTTTACTGTCTGAGCTACCAGAGAAGTCTCACAGTACATTAGCAGATCCCAACAACTGGTCCACCTCCTTCTATTCTGCTCAGAAAGCACACAGGGATGGGTCGCAGGTGTATTCTCCCAGCCCAGCATCTCTTCCCGTAGAAAACTACTCTCCCTCCGTAGAACTGGTTCTCCACAGGGGCGACTCTGCCCACTGAGGGATGTCTGGCAATATCTGGAGTTATTTTTGGTGATCCTGATGGGTAGAGGGAGGTGAGCACTGGCATCCAGTGGATAGAGGCCAGGGGCACTGTTAGAGGTCCGAGGATGCACAGGACGGCCCCCAGCAAAGAGCTGTAGGGCCAGGGTAGCGGTGCTGCCAGGGAGGAGAAACCCCCGCTCTGGTCCCATCGCCCTGGGGCCCTGACCTCCTCCTGACCCCACACCAAGCAGGGTCACGGGACCCACGCCTGGCCAACTGGGATTCCCCTTGCCCACAGGAGTTTTGCCAGAGGTGCTGGGGAACATGTTCTCTGTTTCTCTCTGAGATCAAAACCTTAAGGCCAACAGAAACCTGGTCCCAGCAGACCAAGATGAGGACAGGGAGAGGCGAGCAGAGCAAAGAGGGAGGCAAGTCTGAGGACGCGGCTGGGATCAGGCCCTGCCTCGTTAGCTCTTACGCTTTGGAGCTACATGAGCCTGTGAGTTCCAATTTTGTAAGGGGATTTCTTTTCAGACTTTTGCTTATGCTAGTTTGAGGTTTCCATGATTTGCAAGCAAGAGTCTTGGCTTCTGCAGAAGTGAGTGAGACTGATATAAGAATACCTTAAATACTTTCTAACCAATATTTTTAAGACTATGTCATTTACCAATGCCAGTACTTTAACTATTTGTGTCCAGTTGCTTCAGCCATGTCCGACTCTTTGTGGCCCCACAGACTGTGGGCCAGGCCCCTCTGTCCATGGGATTCTCCAGGCAAGAACACTGGAGTGGGTAGCCATACCCTCCTCCAAGGGATCTTCCTGACCCAGGCATCAAACCCAGGTCTCCGGCATTGCAGACAGATTCTTTACCACTGAGCCATCATGGAAACCCCTACTACTAACAAATAGCACTGTGGTCCACTAGTTTAAAACAAAGCCTCTTTCAAGTATATTTATTTTGGTATTATTTTATAACATTTATTTTTATTTATGTGGCCACACCAAGCCTTAGCTGCTGCACACAGGACTGCTGATCTTCACTGCAGCATGCAAACTCTTTAGTTGAGGCATGTGGGATCTACTTCCCTGAGCCCCGTGCTCAGCCATGTCCAACTCTGTGACCCCATGGACCGTAGCCCACCAGGCTCCTCTGTCCATGCAATTCTCCAGGCAAGAACACCGGAGTGGAGTGCCATTTCCTTCTCCAGGGGATCTTCCCAACCCAGAGATCGAACACAAGTTTCCTGCACTGGCAGGCAGATTCTCTACCACTGAGCCACCTGGGAAGCTCCCAGTTTCCTGACCAGGATCAAAGCCAGGCCCCCTGCACTGGGAGCACAGTCTTAACCACTGGATCACCAAGGAAGTCTGATCTGTACTGAAAATAAGGAATAACCAAAATCACCAATGTATGTCTTCCTTCAGCTAAACAGGGAAGAAACAAAGCTAAACTTTTGAGGCTCATCAACCAGATCAAAGACCTAGTTAGTACATGAAATAATTTAAGGAGTTACAGTGACCAGACTGAGCCCAAAGTCAGATCTCAAATGTCAAGGCAATCACTCGATAGACAATGTAACAGGAGATGCACCTGAGTCTTTGACTCACCTTGAACCGAGAAGTCTGGGGTGTTGTAAAGGATTCTTCCAGAAAACATTTCAAGGAATCTCTACTGGGATGATTAAGAAGCATCTCAAAGTCAACATGTTTGGAGAGGGAGGATCCAGGAGCAGCAGGACGGACTCTCTGAGCTGAACAGATGGAGCTGATAGGCCCAGGAGATTGAAGCAGCCAAGTTCAAAGGGCAGGGTACCAAAGAGAGGAGTAGGGTAGAGAGACAGAACTCCAGGGACAAAGGATCCATGTGGAGTCATCGGCTGACTACTGACCAGCACACACACCAGAAGAAACTTCATGAGACTTCAGAGAGAACCACCCTGGATTGCAGTGGTGACGCTAATGGTAAAGAACTGGCCCGCCAATGCAGGAGACACAGAAAACACGGGTTCGATCCCTGGGTTGGGAAGATCCCCTGGAGGAGGGTATGGCAACCCACTCTCGTATTCTTGTCTGGAGAATCCTGTGGACAGAGGAGCCTGGAGGGCTACAGTCAACAGGGGTGCACAGAGTTGGACACAACTGAAGCAACTCTGCACAGCACACATGAACACCAGAGCTCTTACAGCCAGACCGGACAACCTCACAATTCCCAGACAATGGGCAGGACACTGAGAAAGGTCTTGCCTCAGTAGCAAGGAGTAATTAGCCTTGGAGGCTAAACACTGCTCTGATCTTGGAGAACAAATCTTAAAAGCAAGACCTGAAAGGATCAAGCTATTTCCAGATCATTTAACTGCATCCCAGAACAAAGCTTGAGAATATTCATGCAAACATAAAAACACCTCACACCCAACAAGGTCAAATGCGTATGGGTGAACGGTTTAAAAAAAAAAAATTACTAGGCCTGCAAAGATGGAGGAAAACAGGACGCAGCTGATACTTGTGATGCAAAAGAACTGCCTGAGCAGCCTACAGAACCATGAGAAATAATAAACTATTGCTGTTTTAAGGCACAAATTTAGGGGTTGTCTGTTAAACAATAATAAACAACAGGGAGGGCGATCTTCTCTTCTCTGGGGTGTTGTTTGTCTGTTTTAATATTTACTGATGTGGCAGTGGGTTTTAGCTGTGGCACACGGATCTCTTAATTGTGGCATGTGGAATCTAGTTCCCTGACCCAGGATCAAACCTGGGCCCCCTGCATTGGACTCTTAGCCACTGGACTACAGATGTCCCCTCTGGAGTGTTGAAGTGAAGTGAAATGAAAGTCGCTCAGTCGTGTCTGACTCCTTGAGACTCCATGGACTGTATACTACTACCACTAAGTGGCTTCAGTCGTGTCCGACTCTGCGCGACCCCAGACGGCAGCCCACCAGGCTGCCCCGTCCCTGGGACTCTCCAGGCAAGAACACCGGAGCGGGCTGCCAATTCCTTCTCCAATGCATGAAAGTGAAAAGTGAACTGTATAGTCCATGGAATTCTACAGGCCAGAATACTGGAGCGGGTAGCCTTTCCCTTCTCCAGGGGATCTTCCCGACCCAGGGATCAAACCCAGGTCTCCCGAATTGCAGGCGGATTCCCTACCAGCTGAGCCACAAGGGAAGCCCAACTAGCCTCGAAACTGGTTTTCCTGATTGCCTTCTCACCTCCTTACACCTCAGTGGCAGTCGGCATGGCCCTTGTCATCTAGTCCAGCTCATGTATACCTTATGCTCCCAACCCCCGTGGCTCCCATGGCCTGCAGAGTAAACACAGAGCCGTCACAAGCACCCACAAGGCCCTCCACACCATGCCCCTCCACCCACCTGTGAAACACACGTCGGCCCCCAAAACGAATCATAATCACTCCTCTGTGTGCTGTCATACTTAAGGCACACGTAGAACACCCTGATATCATATTTCCTGCCCCGTAGGACAAATCGTAGCCATACAGTAGACTCAATGCAAAAAAATAAAAATAAAACACAACCTAACCTCACATCCAGGCTCCTCCTCTTGATCCTCTGGCTCCAGTCATTTGGGTCTCCTTCCCACTCCTCAGTGGTGAAGAATCCGCCTGCAGTGCGGGAGAGCTGGGTTCGATCCCTGGGTGGGGAAGGTCTCCTGGAGAAGGCAACGGCTACCCACTCCAGTATTCTTGCCTGGAGAAGTCCATGGACAGAGGAGCCTGGCGGGCTACAGTCCACGGGGCCGCAGAGGATCGGACACGACTGAGCGACCTTCACTTTCCCACTCCTCAGGTCCGCCTGGTAGCTCAGGCCCCAGAGTCTCCGCCCTTGCTGGGGCCTCTTTCTGGAACACTATTCCTGGCTCGGCCTCTTCTGAAGGCCTCCCTTGCAGGAGGTCCTCCCCTGCCTGCCTGCAGGAAGCAGGCCACTTGCTGGGGTCCCTGTCCTCCCCAGGCAGCACCGCGCCCATCTGACACGCAACATGCTCTTCTTGGGCTTCCTCCATGGCTCAGACGGTAACAAAATCCACCTGCAACGCAGGAGGCCTGGGTTCAATCCCTGGGTCGGGAAGACCCCTTGGAGGGGGGGATGGCAACTCACTCCAGTATTCTTGCCTGGAAAATCCCATGGACAGAGGAACCTGGTGGCCAACCATCCACGGAGTTGCACAGAGTTGGACGGGACTGACTGACTAACACAAGAACAATGCTTTTCTTATTTATTTGTCAGTCCCTGAGGACAGGGGCTTTATTGATTCTGAACCCTACTCTCTCTCCAGCAGCACAATTGGTCTAAGACCTGAAGAAGGCAATCAATCAACATATTTGGTGGGTGGAATGAAGAATGAAAAAGAAATGAATGTATGATAGACTACTAAACACGGGAGCCAGACGATGCCAAGAATAAATTTTCTCCTGCGGAGGTCTGAACTAAGAGGTTCAAAGGATGACATTCTTGTAAATGCTCTTACCCTCCAACTGCATCTCATCAGCTCTTCTCAATGCCTTACTTTTTTTGGTTATTATTAAAACTGTGCCTTTTTGTATTTGCATCAACAGCTCTCCTCCCCACCCCCACCATGAGGAGGGCGTGCCCTTCCAATGCTATAGGCAAGATTCCATTTCCTAAGGTTGAATCTGAAAAAAGAAAGAAAAACAAAAGCACCTACAATGACCGCAAAGCAAAACAATACAGAACCAAACAGAAGCTAATGCGTGGAGTGTAAGGGGGTACCGGAGGAGTTTCTGGGGTTCTAGAATAGTCTGGGTTTCTATCTGGTGGTTGTTCACTCAGGCTTGTTCAAGTGGGTGAAAATCCACAGAGCCATTAATGATATAAACACATTTTAAAGCAGACCTATGCATAAGAAAAAGTTATCAGCAATTCCCTGGCGATCCAGAGTTAAGACTCCGCACTTTCACTGCCAAGGGTCCGAGTTCGATCCCTGGTGGGAGAACTAAGGTTCCACAGGCCTCTAAATGTGGCCCTCAAAGAAACCCCAAACAAACCAACAAAAAAACAAGCATGTCAGTAACATACCTCTTAATTAGAAACGACAAAAACAACCGGCTGTGATGAATGCTCAAGGTGCTGTACCGTCGGTGACACGTCACACCTCACCTCCCCGACTGGGTGCCCGTCACGTGGTCTGTGTCGTCCTGATGTCAGGGCACCTCAAGGGCAGAACGAGGAACAGTCTTTGCTCTCCAAATACTTCCCATGGGATCGGGGCCAAGAGAACAACACTCCCAAATGAACCAATGATGACAATGAAAAGGGCAGGAAATAAAAAGCATGACTATTCACTAAGCCTTTTCCCAAACACCATTCTGTTTGGGAATTAGATATTTTTAAATGCCAAACTGCACTGTAGTAAATAGTGACAAACAGAAAATGGACTGTTACCTACCTTCCAAGTGGGGCGCCAGCAAGGGGCCTCCCGCCCACTGTCCTTGGAGGCAATGGAACGAGACTCAGTTGCTTTAAGCAAACGAAAGCGTCAGTCTTCGCCAAGAATACAACAGGGCGAGCTCCTGCTCCAGAGCGCGCGCTCTCCCAACAGGCTGTGCGCGGCCCTTTGACTGGCAGCCGGGAAGGGGCGCAGTTCTCGCGAGGCTCTGGACCCGAGTCTCGCGAACAGCTTCCGCCTACTGCCCTCGCCGCCATCTTGATTGCTGTGGGGGACCCCGTGCAATGCTCCCCGCACAGCCAGCCTGCTGAAGGGCCTGACGTTCCAGGTGCGAGGCCTCTCCATGCGGCCCCTGCGAGCCAGTGAAACTAGACTGAGCACGAAGGAAAAGGAAAAAGAAAGGTTAGATTTTATTTTCTTACCTGGATTCTATTTTTATTTCTCTGGAATTGTTAATGTGGTTTACTGGTTCAAACCTAAATATCCCACAGTGAAGGAAAAATACATTATAGTCCTGTCCTAACAGGTGGCTCCATGATAAAGAACCTTCCTGCCCACGCAGGAGAGGTAAAGAGAGGCAGGTTCAGTCCCTGGGTGGGAGAGATCCCCTGGAGGAGGGCATGGAAACCCACCCCAGTGTTCTTGTCTGGAGAATCCCATGGACAGAGGAGCCTGGTGGGCTGCAGTCCATGGGGTCACACAGACACGGACATGACTGAGCAGCTGAGCACACACCGCATGCATCAAATAGAGCAGATAATATTGGGTAGCCCTAAGAACTAAGGTGTAGAAGCATGCTTGATGACATGAAAGGATGCTTATAATGTTCTTGACTAAACTGTAGGGAAGGGGTGTGTACAACATGGTATCACACTCACGCACACACACACACACACACGCTTCTAAAGAAAATAAACCACAGCGTATCACAGCTTATCTCTCAGTGGTGAGAATGGGATGATGGTTCTTTTCCAGAACTCAGCTCTGATGCAGCCTCTTCTTTCCACTCTTTCCAGTCCCTGCAAACACACTTGCTCACTCCCAGCTTCCCTGACACCCACGGTCACTCGCGAGAGATGCTGAGGAGCCTCCCAAATCAGAATCGTCTTGGAGCTTTGTCCTGCATCCGCTCTACCTCCTCAGCTGTGTTTGCTCGCTCTCACCCACTCTGTCTCTCAAATACACACACGAACCCACTCTACTTCCACAAAACTTTCTCCATGGTCTCTGCCTACCAAGCCCATCAGTGCCAAGGTCAGTGTTTCACAGTGCATCCGATACTTGAAAAATAAGACCCCTGTGTGCACACCTTTTAAAATAGAGGGTGAGAACTTCAGAAGAAACCTGTGTGCAGAGCAATGTGGCTGAAACTGGTTTCTGGGCACTAGCAACTGGGTGAAACGTCTGGAGGGTCTGGGAACGTTCCAGGGAGGCCAGCACGGTATTCACCACTAACATCATTCCTGTTTCCCGGGGTCTTTTTAGCATGGACTCCAGAGGCAGAGCCAGCGCTCATAACTCTGGGAGTGAGTTGCAGTGATGCTGGACACTGTGCGACTCTCAGAGAGCGTCTGAAGCCGGCACCTGAGACCAGCTAGGGACAGAACACGTTCCCAGTCCCTCCTTTACCCCCCACCCCACCTCTTGTCGTGGAGGATGAAGACACACGCACGCTGCCCTGGGTGCTCCTTTAAGCGAAGGCCCCCAGACTTGTTCATCACTTTGCTAAGTGCAAAGGATGTCAGTGCCACGCGAGTGGTAGACGTTAGGGGTGGAGCTGGTTCACAGAACAACCTGGCTGCCTTCAGAGGTTCATAGACCATGGTGGGGGCATAACCAGGCAAAACAAGGCAGTGCGTTCAGGGATCATGGTTACTACAAGGGTTGGGGGAGCAGGGACAGACCACCAGGAGGCAGACTGGGGAGGCTCCCCAGAGAAGCTGACACTGGATTCCTCGGTATCACCGTGCTCAACAAGGAAGTGATCTCAGCTCTTCAGAGACAAGCGAAGGCCCTGAGTCTAGCAGAAAGGGAGCGAAGACAGAAGAGAGGGAAACAGAGACCGTCCAGAATGTGCAGACTCTGTACTTCCATGCAAGAGGGAACGGGAGCAGGTAAAGATGGACTGGGGTTGGGTTCCTTCCCTAGGCTATCTTAGACACCACCTTCAGACAATGAGGGGAGAGAGAAGCACTGCAAGCCTTCCAGCCGAGCCGTGAAGTGGTCCCCGTTGTGTCCAAGCCACACAGGCCGTAGCAGGAAGACCAGACGGGAGGGAGGCAGAACCAGATCAAACATAATACCTGTGATGGAATATTTGGGGTCAACATCCGTCTAGTCACGGCTATGGTTGTAAGCAGTGGTCATGTATGGATGTGAGAGTTGGACTATAAAGAAAGCTGAGTGCAGAAGAATTGATGCTTTTGAACTGTGGTGTTGGAGAAGGCTCTTGAGAGTCCTTTGGATTGCAAGGAGATCCAACCAGTCCATCCTAAAGGAGATCAGTCCTGGGTGTTCATGGAAGGACTGATGTTGAAGCTGAAACTCCAATACTTTGGTCACCTGATGCGAAGAGCTGACTCATTTGAAAAGACCCTGATGCTGGGAAAGATTGAAGGCAGGAGAAGAAGGGGACAACAGAGGATGAGATGGTTGGATGGCATCACCGACTCAATGGACATGAGTTTGGGTAAACTCCAGGAGTTGGTGATGGACAGGGAGGCCTGGCGTGCTGCAGTTCATGGGGTCGCAGAGTCAGACACGACTGAGCGACTGAACTGAACTGATCAAGTTTATAAAAAGTTAAATAAATAAATAAAGTATATAAAAAGTATATCAGCATGGGGAATTACGCTTGGCGGTCCAGTAGTTAGGACTATGAGCTTCCAATGCAGGCAACCTGGGTTCAATCCCTGGTCGGGGAACTGCAAGCCTCACAGAGTGGCAAAAAAACACAATAAATTACATATCTTGATTTTTTTATGATGACTAAAAATTCTTTATAGCACTGGGGCGATTTTTTATTTTCAGTGTGATGGGGAGCAGGGCTAGGGCATTGATGGGAGGAATGTCAGTCTTTAAAGGACAGTCTTCCCCCTTCCTTCTGATACCACAGAATTACCTTCTCGAAAGTTTGAAGGGGCCTTTGGACTTGGACAGAGACCAAAGAATAACTGCCAGGCCAGTCATTCATGTGGGTTAACTCAGTTCCCTTTGCGGCCCCGCTAGAGTGGGTTATTGTTCACATTTCCTGATAACCCAAGACTCAAAGAAGGCAAGTCCATGTAGCCGACCATCGGAAGCTCCCCTGGGACACCGTGGATTCCTGTTGGCAGCCCTGACATCTGTTGCATTCTTCGTCACCTTAGGTCTTATCACAGCGTCTTATCTCCATCTGCATCTGGGTGTGTATTGTGTCTGTGCGTGAGCTCACGCCCCTTGAGGCCGGAACTATGGGCATCACTCTCCTTCTCTTCATGTCTCCTTCGGATGGAGGAAGCCAACGGAGTGGCCACTGCAGGGTCCTATGGAAACAGCTTTGAAACCCAGCATCACCTCTGACTTGCTATGTGATTCGAGTCAGTCTGTTTCCCCACCTGTAAAGTGGGTGTGGTAAAAGTACCAGCTGCATAGCGTTCTTGGGAAGATTGCAGGCTATCAGATGTCACCAGCCATGTGCCTGGCTCTCGTAAATATCATCTATTAATATTATTTTTTTAATTCCCCACGAGAAAAGACTCCTAAGAAAAAATTGGTAATAGGGATAAAGTTTGATAATTGAGATGAAGTGTTCACACTGTTTGACCCAGGAATCTGTGGATATACTCAAACAGGGACGATAGTCAACAAGGATGACCAGGAGAAACATATTGACGTTAAGATATGGGGGGGTTTCTATACTGATGGTCAAAAGCTGCTTCGCCTAGCCCAGCAGTCCACCCCCCAGGTTGCCTTGGCCTCTCCCTGGAGCCATCTGGGGAGTCCCAGGATCCAGCAACTAAAGGGTTAACACTGGTTCCCCAGGGGACCCCCAGGGCCCTGCTCCTTCTCTCACTGCCTGCTGCCTTCTGATTGGTCCAGACAACACTTTGCAGCTGCACCAGCAGCAGCAGCAGCAGCAGCAGCAGATCAAGGACGTTTCCCTGTTTCATTTGCTGCTTTGCATGTTACTTGTGTAGGTGGGGGAGGGTGTGGCATAAATCTGGAAGCAGCCTAAGTGTTTCATAATAGGAGGCTCATTAAATAATGACATGTCCCTTCTATTGAATATCATGCAGCTTTATAAGAACAGTTGACTCTAAATTATAGACATTAAAGAGAAGGTGTATCTTTCAGCCACCAAGGCAGGTCACCTAAGCATATATATTGTATAATTCCACTTGTGCAAAATAAATGGAACAGACACTTATGGGTGAATATATCTATGTAAAACATGTAATGAACTGTACATAGCATTCAACTGATACCACTTATTATTTTAAAATGCTGACCATGCGTACTTTTTACTATTATTTTTACATTAGTATTGTTTTGAAACAGGACTCCGAACAAACTGTAGTGGGTTTTGGCCACTGCAAGAAAACTTGGCAAAAGGGACCACCGGGAGCCCTGAGAACCTGCAGTGTGCATGGGAAATACAGGGTTAACACCCCTCCCCAGGCAGCCTGCTGCCACCACCCTGCAATTAGGCTAATTAAGCAGCTTCAGGAGCTGGGCGGAAATGTAATTGGCGGCAGACACCTGAGATCTCAAAGGTGGAGACTCCAAGGCGCTCCTGGAGGGGTGCAGGCTCTGTGGAGGCGAGGAGCTCAGTGCAGAATCCTTTCCTTATCTGAAACCGATTCTCCTTCCAGACTTCAGAGACCGTTTGGAACAGACTCCCCCCAACCCCACCGCCAACCCTGGGGGCATTTCAGAGCATTGAGAACGGGGGAATCAGTACAGAAAAGGGGTGAAAAACAAAGTGGAAGCTCTCCATTCATTGAATTTTTTAAAGGGGTATTTTTCCATTCATTGAGAAAGAAAAAGGAGCCTCTCTTCACTGAATAAATATATTGGATTCTTTCAGGGCAAGAAGGTCTGAGCCAAAGCCTGGGGGTGGAACAGAGGGCTCTGCGGGTTCGGGCTCTTTGCACCACCTATCACTCTCCGAGGGCCCAGTGTGTGCCGGCTGAGGCCCTTCGTCTGAGGCTCTTCCTGCTTCTCCACGCAGCCCGTTTCTCCCAGTGCAATGCATGCTGGCACCTTTCACCCAGCCTAGGACGCACGATTTTGGCCTTTATAACTAGAATTGGCCGAGTTGGCAAATAAATTGCAGGATCCCAGTCAAATTTGAAATCTGGATAAACAATCTTTTTTTTTTCTTTTGTATAGACATATCCCAATTATATGCTCCAAATAAGATAAACTGATCCTAAGCATTATTCATTTTTATCTGAATTTTAAATTTAATTGGACATACTGTATTTTATGTGGCAACTCAAAACATTCTAAAGTACCTATAAGTCTTCGAGTCAGTGGGCTGTTTTATAATTAGTTACAATCTTCTTTTTCTTCCCGGTTCGTGATGCCGAATTTTGGTGGCTTCTTGGAGTGGTCAAACTGTGATATTACGCCCATTTGACAGATGAGCAAACTGAGGCTGAAGGAGATTAATTCACTCCCGAGGCTGCAAAGCCAATGGCTCAGTCAGGATTTGAACCCTGGCAGGCTGCTCCAGGACTGCACACCTGATTACTGTGCTTCTAGCTGAGGAGCTACACTCTTAATGTCAAAGAGCAATTGATGGGTTTATCAGGAACCACTTGGTTACACTTCTGATTTGTCTCTCTTTTTTTTTTCCTTAAAATTCTATAAAGCCTTTTGGATCTGTATCTGTAGTTTCTTGCATAAGAAGAGTTGTGGTTCAAGTCATAGATTACAGATTTTCTCTGGTATTAAAAAATGAACTCCTTATACATGTGTGTATCAATTTCTCAAGTATTTGACTATTAATTAGCACCTATAATTATAAGCCACCTTCCTGCCTAAGCATTCTATTTTTATAAGAAAGGGAAACATAATGATAAGGTAAAATGATATACATTTCCAGGTATAGTTTTGTGTCAATAATCAGTCAATTCAACCTCTTAGCCCTGCTACTGGATCAGAATAATCTCATATTCTCAGTGGTAACCTTGGGTACCAAGATATACTCAATCAAAGTCTGAATCATACTGACTCTGATTATAAATACATTTGAGGAAATGGTTGATAACAAATGAGAAAGATTTTTGTTTCTCCGTTCAATTTCATACCAATAAAACATGGCTTTATTTCTTTTCTCTAAAAATTAAGTAAATTTTCCTCCTTCCATGGAGGAGGGTCCCAACCATCAAGTGGATACAGATGGTGCTGTAGCTTGCGAGTCAGAACAGAGGGTAGAGTGGGTGTACCTTGTTGCCCTGGCTGCAGCTGGGAAGGGGTGAGAGCTAAGGAAATAGACTCTAAAATTATCAGCTCGTAACAAGTGTTCAAAGCCCAGCATTCATTCGTCCAACAAATATTAACATTTATTTAGGCTTCCTGTATGCCAGGACAGTTCCAGAACTAGAGACCTGGAATGAAAGGGAAATAGGAAAAAAAATTCTTTACTCTCATGGAATTCGGCCTTAGAGTGTAAAGACAGGCGATGAATAATCCAGTTATATAGTGTGGCTTGGGGTGATAAAAATTATGGAGGGAAGTGAAGCAACCAGAGAAAAGGGAGTTCTTGGGGTTCTGGAGGACTCTCAGTGGAAAGGGGACATTTGAAATGAGGGGTGTTGACCACCCTCATCATCCAGTGAAGTAAGGATACTCTAGGCCCCATGGGTTATGACGTCTGGAGCAGTGCTAGAGGCATCTCTTTTCTTTAAGTATAATTCATTTAATTGTCAGCTTGATACCTTTTTTTTTTAAATTTTGGCTGTTTAACGACTGATCACGAAATTTCTTCAGATCTACCAGTCAGCTCTTGTGAGCCCGTGTAAATCAGTTCCACTCACTTCCTACCCCTTGTTTGCTCATTTAATGCCCACCCATCCTTCAAATGGCAACCCGCTCCAGTATTCTTGCCTGGAGAATCCCATGGACAGAGGAGCTTGGTAGGCTACAGTCCACAGGGTCACAAAGAGTCAGACATGACTGAGTGACTTCACTCCATCCTTCAGGGCTTAGTGGGTAAAGAGACCACCTGCAGTGCAGGAGACACAGGAGACCCGAGTTCAATCCCTGCGTCCGGAAGATACTCTGGAAATGGAAATGGCAACGCACTCCAGTATTCTTGCCTGGGAAATCCCATGGATGGAGTCACCTGCCTGGTGGGCTGCAGTCCACGGGGTTGCAGAGTCAGACAGCACTGAGCACCCGCCCTCAGCCCTCAGGACCCTTCGGCCTCAGGAGTCTTTGGTCGGGATGCTCGGCACCCGCCACAGGCCTGGCTGCCTGTGCTACCTAACTGTGTGTGAGATGACTGCTCTGTTGCTGTCTTGACCCTTCGAGAGGTCAGTTCCCTGAAACCAGTGTTCTGGTCTGTCCTGCCTCCAGGACAGGACACTCCCAGAGCTTCGTATGTGGTAGGTGCCCAAAGCACGTTTGTTTAAGGCATCCTCGAGTGAGTGTTTCCAGGAAGGCTTTCTCCACGTCTGACACATGCAGGTTTTGGTGATATTGTAAAGTTATGTAAAATGTAAAACTTTGTGCCCAAAGAGTAAATCATTTATTAAATAAATGGCTGGCTCACTTTCCAGCTCTTTGCAGGAGCTCTGTCTTTTTTTATGTCCTGGACTCTGTTGGGAGTCTGAGTAAGCCTGTGATGTCCTCTCAGAATTTTTTAAAATTTAAATTCATTTATTTTTAATTGGAAGATAATTGCTTCACAATATTGTGTTGATTTCTGCCGTATATCAACATGAAATCAGTGACAGGTAAACGTACTCTCCTCCCTCTTGATTCTTCTTCAGAATTGTTTTTAAATCTATAAAAATGTGTTAGCAGGCAAAGAAAACCAATTATATTAAAATGTAGTTACTTTATAAAAAAATTTAACAAATACATAATATGATAATGTGTTTTTTTATTAACACATTAAATGACAAGGCCAGTGGGAAGTCTAATAACAACTGTAATTTTGAAGTAGCAACGATTGTAAATGATATTTCAAATAATCTCTGACTGATGTGATATGAAAATATCTGATTTCCACTGGTGACAAAGTTTCAATTACGGCTAATTTTTTCTCATTTTTAAAATGAGAAAAATAACATTCAGGTTAGTGTTGTGTGTTTATCTATTTATCTTGAATTTTATCTGAGGATCACTTGGGGTGACCATGGGCAGCAGGTTAAAGATTCCTGTGGAGGGATCCATTAGCCCACGGATTTAAAGGAATTCAGATCAAAGGTCTCCACATAAGAAAGAGACTCCACAAATGAAAAGCCAAGATTTTCTGTCAAATGTTCCTGAATTCAGCTTCCTATGCCTGCCTCTTTCGGGCTTTGGGGCCTTGGACACATTCCTTAACTACTCTGAGCTTCAGCGTCATCATCTGCAAAGTGGGGCTAACGGCAGTCACCTCCAAGGTCTGTTTTGATGCTTAAATGATAGAGAACCGTGCCTGGCATATAATTAATGCCCAGAAAATGGCAGCCACTATTTCTATTTTAATTACGCCAGTTCTTTGACTGGGAAGCTCCAGTGCTTTTAACAGAATCAAACCGAGCCATTCACTGGTGACTGAAGTGGAAGTGTTCATCTCTGTCATACCCAGCTCCTTGCAACCTTGTGGACTGTATAGCCCACCAGACTCCTGTCCATGGCGCTCTCCAGTTAAGAATACTGGAGTGGGTTGCCATTTCCTACTCCAGGGGATCTTCCCGACCCAGGGATCAAAGCCTGGTCTCCTGATTGCAGGCAGCCTCTGCATTGCAGGCAGATTCTTTACTGCCTGAGCCACCAGGGAAGCCCCATTGGTGACTTAAGGGAGGGAACCTATCATGGGGCAGAGAGCAGAGGGCTCATGTGTATCGGCTGATTCTTCTAAGAAGACTTTGAGCTTTTTATTAGAAATCACCTTGATCAGAGGCACTACAAGGCCAAAAAGGAATACACAAGGGTACTGAAGCCTTCCCCGTGACGTCCGCCCTCCAGATGCTGCAGCCAGACCCAGAGTGGGTGGTCCTCCAGCCCAGCTTACCCAGGACTGCCCTGATTAGTGCTTGTAGTTTCCATGGGGTTCTTTTTTTTAATTTTGTTAATTGATTTTTTATATATGACTGTGCTGGGTCTTCGTTGCTGCGAGAGGGCTTTCTCAAGTTGCAGCAAGAGAGCACCTTTCTTCATTGCGATGCCCAGGCTTCCTGTTCCAGTGGCTTCGCTCACTGCAGAGCAGGCTTCAGTAGTTGCCACTCACGGGCCCGGTAGCTGTGGCGTGTGGGCTCTTTCTGGACCAGGGATCAAACCCTCGTCCCGTGCATTGGCAGGCCGATTCTTAACACTGGACCACAAGCAGGGTCTTCCATGTGAATTCTTAATAGCATCCTTTTTGCTCTTCATAGCATCCCAGTTTGTGTGCTATGTTAGATAGCTACTGGGGTAAGGACCACCCTTCCCTCTGAGCACCCGAGCTCCTGGTGAAATTCTTCTGAAGGAACAGGTAATATGACACATTTTCCCTTCCTTGGCAGAATTTAGAAAAGAAGTGTGCAGGCTCTGGATTTCTGGTCCTTTTCTTCCAGGCTTCCGGAATCATTCTTGTATATGGGCTTTGGGCATTTCCCACGGTGGCTCAGTGGGTAAGGAATTCACCTGCAGTGCAGAGACACAGGAGACATGGGTTCGATCCCTGGGTGGGGAAGATCTCCTGGAGGAGGAAACAGTAACCCACTCCAGTACTCTTGCTTGAAGAATCCCATGGACGGAGGACCCTGGAGGGCTCAGTCCATAGCGTCACAAAGAGTTGGACACGAGTGAAGCGACTGAGCAAGTACACAGGCATGGGCTTTGGAGGCAAAGAAACCTGGCGATAAAGTAACCAACCATCCTGCTTTGCCTGGATTGGAGAGGTTTTTCCAGATGCAGGGCTTTCAGGGT
This sequence comes from Oryx dammah, assembly GCF_014754425.2. Classification (NCBI taxonomy): domain Eukaryota; kingdom Metazoa; phylum Chordata; class Mammalia; order Artiodactyla; family Bovidae; genus Oryx; species Oryx dammah. The sequence goes on from NW_024070194.1 coordinate 2,118,081, forward strand.
GAAAACTGGGTCAGTCAGGCTGGTTGGTCATGCTATTAATAACTGGACTCAAGCCCTGACTCTACTGTTTACCATTTGCGTGACCCTGGTTATTTTTTTTTCCTCTCTGAGCTTCATTGTTTGGATGTCCCAGTGGGAATAACAATGTTTACCCCCACAGTATTATTATAAGGATTAAGTAAGATAATATTTTTCAAAAGGATTAAGGGAAGTAGTATATAACCACCCCTCCAATGACTTCCATCCAAATAAAACTTAGTAATAAAACCCAAAGTCCTTATCGTGGCTTATGATGTCCTATACAGTCTTGTCCTTGGGTAGCTTCCAACGTAACCCTTCCTGTCTCCCACCTCCCTTTGATCGCTCCGTGCAAGCGCTGGCCCTCACGCTGGCGCTTGCACACCATGCTGACGCCTCCTCTGGGCCTTTACACTTGCTGCCCCCGGTGCCTGGGAGGCTGGTCCTGAGATCTCCTCACCATAGCCTCTGTACCAGCGGCATCTCTACAGACAGCGCTTCCCCGGTCATCATCTGAAACAGCGTCCCCGTCACTCCCTGTGGCTGTCCGGCTGTGCTGTCTTCCCTCAGCGCTCGTCACTGCCCGACCCTGTGTTCACCGTTGCTGCTTTGGCTGCACTGGGCCCGGGCTCCAGCATGCCCAGCCCTTCCCTGCTGCACGCGGGCTTCTCAGCAGTTGCAGCGCGCAGGCTTAGTTGCCCCACAACATGTGAGATCTTAGTTCACCAGCCAGGATCCTGGTCGGACCTACATTCCCTGCATAGAAAGGCGGTCTTTTTCTTTTTTTAATAAATTTATTTATTTTTAAATTGAAGGATAATTGCTTTATAGAATTTTGTTGTTTTCTGTCGAACATCAGCATGAAATCAGCCACAGGTATACATGTGTCCCCTCCCTCTTGAACCCCGCTCCCACCTCCCTCCCCATCCCGCCCCTGTAGGTTGATACAGTGCCCCTGTTTGAGTTTCCTGAGACATACAGCAAATTCCCGTTGGCTATCTATTTTACATATGGTGATGTAAGTTTCCATGTTACTGTCTCCATACATCTCACCCTCTCCTCCCCTCTCCCCTGAAAGGCAGATTCTTAACCACAGACCCACCAGGGAAGTCCCTAATATTAATTTATAAACCATCATATTCAATTATCTCTTAATTGAGTTCTCCATTGATCTATACATTCCCTGAAGCAGATACTCAGCTTTAGTCACTGACTCCATCTCCCCTCTACCTTGAGCAGTGGCTAGCAAGGACAGGCAGTAGTTTTAGAAAGAAATGAACACATCTGACACAGCAGCAGGGTTGCTGGAAGAGCCAGCAACCAGGACCAGCTTCTGCTGGACTCAGAGCTGAGTCCAGGAAATGGTACCCATCCTTGCAGCTGCTCCTCTGTGGGCCTTTGGGAAACGCTAGGAAGGTCCACTGGTACCTGCTTCAGGAGATGCTCGCCAGTTTGTTCATCAATCAGCTACACCCATGGGGTCACAGAGTCGGACACGACTGCAGTGACTGAGCGCACAGCGTGTACCTAGCAAGTGCCACACCACGCGTTCATCAGCAGTCCCCCCAGCTAAGCCCACGGGCTCTCTTCCGTTGCTGGAGTCCGTTTCTGGGGCAAAGATGAAGAGGCATCCTTTCTGAGGCAGGATGTGAGATGGAAGATAACTTTGAAAGCCAGGATTAACCTAAAATCACATTAGCCAAGTTATGCCTGAAAATCCCTTGAGCCTAAATCTCCCATGGGTGGGTATGGCCTGGCATATACAGCTCTGGAGCCCTTTTTGTACACGTTCAAGGTTGAAGATCCTCTGAGCTGGACTTAAGAGAGGAGCACAGGGAGCCTGTCTGTGCCCCCGTGCTTGCGCACGTCACACCTCCCCGTCCTAGGACGACTGTCCCAGCAGGGAAGGTGGGTGGTGGAGAGCTGGGAAGCGGCCTTGCTTACCGCGGGGCTCAGCTCCACGCACACAGTTCAGTCTCTGTGGCCTTGATGGGAGCTCATAGCTTTGTTTGCAGTTGTGAGAATTAACGGGGAGAGAGGTCGTTGTGAAAATGTGTATATTTGTGTGGTAGGAGGGAAGGGAGACAGGTGAATTAAATTCAGCCTAAAAATTGATGTACACATGCAGCATCTCACACTGACTCCTCAGTCACCAGTATTTTCAAGTTTAAAGACGCCAAGGGCAGCGCTGCTTTCTATGGAAAGAGGAAAGCTAGAATCGTTCATTCATCCTATATTTTCCTCCACTATATTCTGGAGTGGCGAAGGGCGTACAGAGGTGAATGGCTTCAACAAAGTCCCCTCCCTCGGGCCACTTACATTCCAGAAGTGGAGACGGTTGACTGGTGAACAGATACACCTTGGCTGGCGAGGGTGTGGAGAAGCTGGGCCCTGACACGCTGCGGGTGGAAATGTGAAACGCCAGCCACTCTGGGGCACCAGCTGGCGGCTCCTCAGACGTTTGCGTATAGAGTTACCACGTGACCCAGAAATCCTACTGCTAGATCTGTACCCAAGAGAAAATGAAAACACATGTCTACACGAAAACCTGAAGGTTTATTGACAGAGTTATGTATCATAGCCAAAGGGAAGACACAACCAAACGTCCACCAACAACTGAATGTCTTAAAAAATTATGTAACATGTCTACACGTGGAGAATTATTAGGCCATACAGAGGAATGACGCGCCAAAGTATGCTAACCCTGGGTGGGCCTTGCAAACACTATGCTAAATGAAAGAAGCCAGTCACAGAAGACCACACATTACAGGATTCTATCTATAGGAAATGTCCAAAATAGGCAAGTCTAAGACAAAAAGTAGATGAGTGGTTTGCTTAGGGCTGAGAAAGGGGATAATAAACAGTGATATCCAGAGGGTACCGGGTTCCTTTTTGAGATGATGAAAATGTTCTAAAATTGACTGTGGTGATGGTTACACAAGGCTATGAATATACTAAAAACCATGAAATTGCACACTTTAAATGGATGAATTATATGGTTTGTGAACGATATCTCAATAACACTGTTAAGAACAAAACAAGTATATCCTGGACCATCACGGAGAAAATTACTATGGAAAAAATAGAGCAGGAAGAGGGGATACAGCGATTTGGGGAGAGAGAGGTGTGCTTTCAGATGAAGTAGGCAAGAAATTCCTGCATGAAGAGGTGGCATCTCGGCCAAGAAGGACTAGAGTGAAGCCATGAGCACAGTGAGTGTCTGGGGAACGTCCAGCAGGGCACCTGGAGGAAGGGGCCCCGTGGCAGGAGTGGGTGGCTGTGTTAGGAGCGTGTGTGTCTGGGGCAGAGGGAGCCCAGGGAAACCCGGCGAGAGGCTGGCATGGCAGCTGCCCACTCCAGACGGCCGCGGGTTGATGGCCAGGGGAGGCGCGGAGGGCTGAGCAGCCTGCCTGGAGGCCCGAAGCTGAGAGCCCCCAGCAGATCTGAGGATCTGTGTGCGGGCGCCCAGCCCCGGCCACCAGGTGGGCTGACCTCCGTCCTTGGCTGCCTTACTGGATGTTCAGCCCTTCTAATCTCATTGTCAGACGCACTGAGTCATTTCACTGTGAGCTTGTGTTCCTAGGAGGGAAGTGGCTGAACCCTTGCAAAGAAAACGGGGGAAAAGGTTAAACTGTAATGTGTAAGTCATACCCTCACCTTCTGTCCAAAGGTTTATAAAATGAGGGTGCATGCACAGTCCCTGTACTAAAAGACTTCTGCCCAGGCTAGTTAGGTTCAAGTGATTGAGGGATGTGAACATGTAATTTCCTGGTGAGAGACTTTCATTTCTAAGCTATGAAAAGGATTTGCATGACACTGCTATTTCAAGAGCAGGTTATTTTCCCGTTTTCTTCTCTTAACAATTCAGAATGACTTTGTCGTCGTCGTTCAGTCTCTAGGTTCTGTCCACCTCTTTGCAACCCCATGGACTGCAGAAGCCAGGCTGCCCTGTTGTCTACTGTCCCTCAGAGTGTGCCCAAATGCACGCCCACGGAATCAGCAGTGCCATCCAGCCATCTCATCCTCTGCCACCCCTCCTCCTCTTGCCTTCAGCCTTTTCCAGCCTCAGGGTTTTCCCCAGTGCATTGGCTCTTCGCATCAGGTGCCCAAAGTACTGGAGCGTCAGCTTTGGCATCAGCCCTCCAGTGAATATTCAGGGTTGATTTCGTTTAGGATGGACTGGTTGGATCTCCTTGCAGTCCAAGGGACTCTCGAGTCTTCTCCAGCACCACAGTTCAAAAGCATCAGTCCTTCGATGCTCAACCTTCTTTATGGTCCAAGTCTCACATCTGTACATGACTACTGGAAAAACCATAGCTTTCACTATGTTGGCAAAGTGATGTCTCTGCTTTTTAAGGGGAGGATCAAGTTTAGCGTAGATTTGGTGTAACGTGAGTCAGTAAGTGTTGGCCTTGCTGCAGAAACACCACCTATGTTCCCAGGTGTTCTTCAGCCACGTTTCTAGATGGGTGGTTAGGATGTCTGGCTTCTGCCATGATTTGTGATGAGGTTACTGATGATGAGATGAGGTTGGCAAGTCCAGTGGGACCCAGACAAAGAGCAGGACTGTGGAGATGAGAGTTCCAAGCTGGGATTCTGGACCCATGCATGGCTGGACCACAGGTGGGCTCAGGACAGTGCTAGAGCCCACTCCATGGGCATGAGGGAGCTGACGGTTAAATCTGCAGGAACCTCACAAGCTGGACGTCAAACACAGCTTTAAAAAAAATTTAACTTTATTGAAATATAGTTGATTTACAATGTTGTGTTAATTTTTGCTATACAACAAAGTGACTCAGTTATACATACATGTATATACTAATATATACACACATATATATTTCACATTATTTTCCCCTATTGTTAAATATAGTTTGTGAAAAATTTAAAATTCTACAAATGTATAATTAAATAAAGGATGTTAAATACAAAGGATAAGTTAAGTGAAAGAAGCTAGACATAGAAGGACAAATACTGTGGGATTCTACTTTTATGCGGTACCTGGAATAGGGACATTCATAGAGACAGAAAGAATAGAGGTTCCCAGGGACTTGGGGAGGGAGAAGGGAATAGGAGCTATTGATTGATGGGGACAGAGCTTCTGATCGGGATGATGAGAACGTTCTGGAAATAGTGGTGGTGGTTATGCAGCACTGTAAATATTGTTAATGCCCCTGAATTGGACACTTAATGGCTCAAGTGGTCAATTTGATGTATATTTTACAACATCTATATAACTTGAAACAAATACTCAAGACTCATAACTTTCTAATGGTTTTCCTACGTTTTACTGCTGCTCTTGAGGTTACTTACTTGTATGGTGGAAATGATACATGGCGGTATTGCACGTCTTTCCCCAACTCTGTGTCCAGCGGCTGAAGCTCCAGCTGACACAGTGGAGCAGGAGAGCTGCCCCATCGACCTCAGAATCGTGGGGAAAATGACTCAAGGTACAAAATGTTGACATGGTTTATTACTCAGTGATCGAGCTTCCCCAGCGGCTCAGCTGTAAAGAATCTGCCTGCCAGTGCAGGAGACCCAGAGATTACTGGTTTGATCTCTGGGTTGGGAACGTCCCTTGGAGAAGGAGATGGCAATCCACTCCAGTGTTCTTGCCTGGGAAATCCCATGGACAGAGGAGCCTGGTGGGCTACAGTCCATGGGGTCACAAAGAGCCAGACACAGCTTAGCAACTAAACAACAACAGAGAGGAAGTCAGGATCCCTGGTCGGGGAACTGAGGTTCTGCAAGTCACGTGGCACAGCCAGCAAAACAGGCAAACGTCAGTCAATGAGAATGAACTAAGGATACACACAAGATGAATGACTCTCAGAAACATTTCAGGGGCTTCCCTAGTGGTTCAGTGGTTGGGAATCTCCTACCTCTGTGGGGGACCGTGTTCAGTTACTGGTCGGGGGGAGATCCCAGCTGCCTCAGAGCAGCGAAGCCCCCCTGCCACAGTTAGTGAAACCTGCACACCTAGAGCGCCCGCTCTGGGACAAAGAGGGGCCCCCTGCACCACAGACAGGAACCCCGTGGGCGGCGACGAAGACCCAGTGCAGCCGGAAAGAAGTAAATAAATCTTTTTAAGTAAAAAACGAACAGAACACATTAGAATGCTGGAAGAAGCCAGACACAAACGTGTACGTTTTGCCTGATTCTATTTACATGAAGCTCTAGAACTGGCAAGCCTGTTCTGAGCTGTGAGAACTGCCGTGGGGGTGGGCAGTTCTCACTGGGAGGAGACCCAGGGGAGTTTATGGGGAGGGGGAGTGATGGGAGGTTCTGTGTCAGTTAGGGCTGTGGCTATAAGTTTGTAGATATTTGTCCGAATGGTGAAACTGTACTGGAAGTTTTTGCAGTTTATTGCATGTAATTTTGGACCCCGGCTCATCATCATCAAGGTGGGCTTCCAAAGCTGTCTCAGAAAGGTTTGGCAGAGCCGGCAGGCTTTCACCGTGAGCGTGTGGCTCCCTGAGTCTCATCATTAGGGAGTTATGGGCTGGAGGCTCAGGCCCCGCAGGGCCTTAATGTAAGCATTAAATGTGTCTTCACTCGCTCCTGCTACTACAGAAAGGAGGATGATGCATTTCCATCTTCAGGAGACACGCAGGAAGCATCAACAGAACATGCATGCAATTCCATTCCTGCCAGCTGGCGTGACAGGGGTTTGTCTCCAGTAAGGCCAGCTTTATTTTCCCAGGAGCTTGCTGGCAGGAAGGGCTGAAACGCTGCCTTCCTGCAGGGACATGGGCAGGAAGGAGAGCAGAGATCTCGGGGGGTCTTCCGCAGAAGTCGGACCCCAGGCAGAGAGCTGGGCTCAGGCTCCTGCTCTTTATGCAGCGTGCTGGCGTTGTCCTTCTGTCGCTAGGTTGTGTCTGACTCTGCGAGCCCATGAACTGTAGCCCACCAGGCTCCTCTGTCCATGAAATTCTCCAGGAAGTATACTGGAGTCAGTGAGCCATTCCCTTCTCCAGGGGATCTTCTTGGCCCAGGGATTGAACCCACATCTACTGCTTTTCAGACAGATTCTTTACCATCTGAGCCGCCAGGGAAGCTGTTTATGCAGCATGCTGCTGCCGCCAGTAATTCTCTCACTTAGAAGAATTGCTTCAAATACAGCTCACTATTCGATCAGGGAGACTAATCAAATTGAATCATACCAATAGAAATGAACACAAATTCTCTTGTAAAGCCCTCTAGCCACCCCTAGGCTAAGGGGAGCAAATTTTCTTTTTTAGAAAATCACTCGTGGTCCCAATTTGGAATGCAGCATTTCTCCTGTAAAGACAACATAGTTAGAATCAGTTTAAAATCCCACAGAAACCAGTTGAGGAACTGAGAACATGTTGGCGTGTTTTGAGCAGCCTGTCTGCATTATTCTTACTCAACCCACTCCAATCCCATGAGGTAGTTATTGTTGTTCCATTTTACAGATGAGAGAGTTGTGGCTCTGACTTGCTTTCAGTTTGTCTGATCCTTGCTCTATGCTTTCAGAATCCAGCAAAGTAAAAGCTTTTCAAGTTGTCTTAAGAAGAGAATATCATTGTACAGCAGAAACTAACACAGCGTTGTAAAGTAATTATATTCCAATTTTTTAAAGTTTAAAAGGAAAAGAAAATAATTTACATTTTATGTTCCTTTTTTACAAGTCATCTGGAAATAAATCTTTCCATATTCTAACTGAGCATCCCGCTGGCTCCTGTGCTCGGGTTAACAGTCACTGGCCTCGAGTTACATCACTTTATTTGTGGGATGGTTGGGAAGGAACGGGAGACAGACTGACCGAGTAAAGGGTGCGTCTGTGCCCCAGGAAGCCTTTGTTTCTCTCCCTTTGGTCCCGGAGATGAAAAGTGGTGGGCAGGCTGAGTCATCGCGTTGTCAGAAAGAGCCTGTGACTGGGGTCCAGGCTGCCTGCACAGATTTCCAAATTTCACTTCTGTGCAGTTGTTCCAACCACCATGTTAAATTATTGTGGCTGATTTGGGGTTAGCAGTTTTCATAGCTTTGTTTTGTGTTAATCTGTAAGCTTGCTTTGATCGTAGGGTTCCTGAAGAACTGTAAGGTAAGAAACGGAAGCCTTCTCTTACATTACTCTGCGTTTGTGTCCTGTAATTCAATGTAAATGTTAACAGGGCATTCACAAGACTATCTTTTCTTTGAAAGGGATCTGAATATTACTCATATTTCAGGGAATCTATATTTCACCACTGCTGCCCCAGAACTTTTTTTTTAAGAACATACATTTCTCATACATTTCACAAAGAAATTTCAAACTTACTAGGAGTCAAAAAATGCAAATAAAAACCAAATACGATTTCCTCTGTAACATCTGCAAGTGTGCGTGTGTTTTAAGTCTTGAGTTTCTTGGAAGAAACAAATACATCCATCCACACTGGGCAGGTAAACTGTAAATCAGTTCAGCCTTTGGGAGAACCAGTCACATGGGTGCATGGAGAGCTGTGGAACTGTGACAGCCACTACTGGAGGGTTCGACAGCCAGGAACTCATCCTGAGTGGATGCCGTGGGCGAGGAAGGATGGACAGAAGGAAGGGGAAGGGGAGGGAGAGAAGAATGCAGACCGGAATGAGAGATTTGCTCACGTGTTCCCTGCTGGCACGCGCCACAGCCCTGTCAAACGATGCGAGTGGAGAATATCTAACGTTGTGATGGAAAAGCAGTCCCAGATGTCAAGAGAAAAAAATAGAATATTAAACATGTCCTAAATTTCCTGAAGTACATATGTTTTTAAATGCAGAGAAAAAAGACTAGATGGATTTCTAACAAAATGTCAACACTGGTGATTGCTAGATGGTGAGATTAGCAGTGATTTTTTTTTTCTTTTTTTGTTTTGGGGCTTTTAAATTCCCCACTGTGAGTGAATATAATTTTGGAAATCAGTATGGTGAGTGAACCTAGCATAAAACAAATTTGGGTGAAGATGCCAGACGCATCAGTTCTGAGTGAGTTTGAAGAAGTTATTTCATCTCCCTAAATATCTGTTTCTTCATCAGTAACCTGGGGATAATATTTATTCCTGTTTTTAAAAGCTCTGAGTATTAAATGAGGTGACATGCATGAAGGAACTTAGCACTGAGGCTGACAAATAGTATGAATTCAATGAGTATCATCTGTAATGAGAAAAGGATGATAAAAATGTTTTCTTTGAATCAACCATATGTTTAAGTAAACGTTTTTCAGGCCTCTAAGTGTGCTAATCAAACATTTAGCTTCCATTGGGAATTTCTGTGAGTCGGGGTGAGAGAGAGAAATGGCCAGTGTACCCTATGATCTAAGGATATTTCTTTGGGGCCCTGAAAGTCATTGTTAAGCCTTTATTAATCACAGACTAGTAATTAATTCACAGGAGCAATTCTATCCACACACCTCCTGCCCCTGAGGACATTTGGCAACATCTGGAAACAACTTTGCCCATCGCCACAGAGCATCTCAGCTTCCCGGGTGGTGCAGGTAGTAAAGAACAGGCCTGCCCACGCAGGAGACATAAGAGATGCGGGTCTGATCCCTGGGTCGGGATGATCCCCTGGAGGAGGAAACAGCCCACTCCAGTATTCTTGCCTGGAGAATGCCATGGACGGAGGAGCCTGGCGGGCTACAGCCATGGGGTCGCGGAGAGTCGACTTAGCACACACACACACGCACGGAACATGTAGCGAGGGGAGGCCAGGGACGCTGTGACCGCCCGACCGCGCTCGGCCTGCAGCCACCACTGTGAACTCACTGCCCGCCCCAAACTGCAGTGGCGCCAAAGCTGAGAAACTTCACTCCTGCTGTTATCACACACCATCTGGCCGCTGGAGGAGTGTGTGACAGCGCGAGCCTATGGCCTTACTGTCTTTGGATCCATTATATGTTTGTGTGTGGGAGTGAGATAAAACATTTTAGAAACCCCTTCCTCCATCTCACCCCACGCAGAACAGTTACTTTTCCTCTGAAAACCCACCAGACCTCAAGGTCTAGTGTGCACAGGATCTTAGGTTTGTTATCAGGGTTAAAAGATGAAACGTGTTTCTGTCTTTCTCTTTTAAAATAAAGACAGACAGACCCCCTAAGAACAGACTGAAGCCTAGAGTTGTAGCTGGGAGACAGTTTGAAGTTTGGGGTCTGACCACTATGAGCTCAGTGGCTTCTTCACCTACTCCTGAAGTGACCCTGGATAAGACTTTTCACTTCCCTTAAAGTTAGCATCCTTATATGAAAAAATAGAGCTGGCAGTACCTGGATAAGTGATGGTGATCACTAGAAATACCAATAAGAGAAGAAGAGAAGCTCTCTAGACAGTCGCTTTGTTGAGTGGCATTTTTTGTAAGCCCCTCAGAATGCCCATTAAAGCGAAATGCATTTGACCTGAAAGCCAGTGGTACCAACCTCCGGGACAATGGACTTGATCAAACAGACCACAAGGAAGATCACAAATGCAAGTTGCTGCACAAACCTGTTTTCTACAGTAACAAGTGCTGAAGCCACGGTTCTAGATGCCAGGAAAGGAGCTCGCAAACAGTGCTTTGCCAACAAATAAGTCATCAGATCAGAAGTAAATGCCACTGGTTCATCAGCAGCAAAATCAGCTCCAGAATGCAACGCTGGAAGACAGCTTTGCCACCCAGACGACAGGCACTCGTTTGAGAACCTGACTTACTAGTATTCAGGCAGGGCTTGTGAAATGTTTCCAAAAGGCAGCTCCCACAAGAAGAAAAGCTGTCAGTGAACCCAGGGGTGTGTATCCAACTTATTAGCGAGGCTGCTGCCTTTACTACACACCTCCAGGGGGCGCACTCACATCCTGGCCTATTTGGAATGAATTCCCGGAATTGTGCAGTTCCAGCAGGCAGCCTGATCATAGTCTTTGCTTAGTAAACAATAACAATAACAGTAACAAAACAACAAGGAGAATGTAATATTAGGGGAGGTTTTACAAAGCAGTTTTATTGATGTGTAATTAACACTTCATAAACTGCACATTTTTAATGAGTACAGTTTGGCATTAATGCACTCAGTCCTACATGCATCCCTGTCAGACCACCACTGCCAATGAGTGAGTGTATCCTTTATTCTCAAATTTCCTTTGTAATCTTTCTTTTCTGCTCCCCAATACCATCACCAGGCAACCAAAACTGCTTTTTGTCGTTGTAGATTAATGTGTATTTTCTAGAGATTTTAGAGTAAGTAGAATCATACAGCATGTAAATCTTTTTTGTCTGGCATCTTTGAGCATAATGATTTTAAGATTCATCCATTTATCACGTGTATCAACAATTCATTCCTTTTGATTCCAGGTAATATGCCATTGAATGGCTAAACCGTAATTCGTTTACCCATGCCTCTGTTGATGGACATGTATGTGGGTTATTTTCTATTTGGGGCTATTGCTATTAGAGCCTTTATAAACATTTGTGCACAAGTCTTCATATCTATTTCCTCTTCTGTTGGAAATGCACCTAATCATGGAATGTCTGAGTCATAGATTAGGTATATGTTTAACATTTTAAGAAACTGGCAACTATTTTGCAAAGCAGCTGCACCGTTCTGCATTCCTACCAGTGCTGGGTGAGTGTTCCAGATCTATGTAATCACCAGACTTTTTAGCCAAGAATATCGTAAATAATAAAATAACAATGACAATATCTTAACTATAAAACTAGCAGAAGGGTGCTTTTATTATTAATTCCCAGTATTGGCAAGGGAACCTGGGAAAGCCTTGGCAATATCGATCAAGTGCCTTGGAACCTTATTTCATTTTATTGAGCAGTTCCACTTGTGAGAATTTATCCTGAAGAAATAAGGATGCATGCAAAGATATACACCACAGCCCTGGTTCCTGTGGAGGGAGGTTTTGCATCCATTGGTCTCCTCAAGAAGCAGTAAAAGCTGAACATCAGAGGTTTACAGTTTACGGTCCCCAAGCTAGCTCCTCCCTTCAAACCTGATTTCTCTGACTCTCACAATGTTTTTTAATCATTTGAATTTTTTGCCCGAATATAAAGCTCTACTTTCTGAGCATTTCGTGAAAAATTAAAAGATTAGACACACAGTGGGCCCACATGAACGCAAAAAGCAAAATGAGGTGCCCTTCTGTGCACGCGTGCCTAGTTGCAGGTTCAGTTGCTTTAGTCATGTCCGACTCTGCAATGGGATTAACCAGGCTCCTCTGTCCATGGCATTTTCCTGGCAAAAATACTGAGGTGGATTGCTGTGCCCTCCTCTGGGGGATCTTTCTGACCCAGGGATCAAACCCGCATCTCCTGCATTGCAGGTCATTTCTTGACTGCTGAGCCACCGGGGAAGCCCCCAGGCGCCCTGCTATGCTGGGCCTGATTTATAGAATTTATCACACTCCAGAACAAACTGTGTGTCCTTCAATCTACTGGGAGTACCTCTGAGGGTAGACACCAAGATTTATTCTTCTGATGGGGGAAAGAGATAGGCAGTTTGGGATGGACATGTACACTGCTATATTTTAAATGGATAACCAACAGGAAGCTACTGCATAGCACAGGGAACTCTGTTCAATGTTTTTCAGCAACCGGAATGGGAGGGGAGTTTGGGGGAGAATGGATACATGTAAATGTGTGGCTGAGTCCCTTTGCTGTCCACCTGGAACAGTTGCAACATTGTTAATTGGTTATACCCCGATATAAAGTAAAAATTTTAAAAACATCTATTCTTCCCCTCCCACCCCACCTGACAGAAAGAATTAAATATTTGTTGAAAAATGAGCAGCTGGAAATTGCAGTTGGTTTAAAGTGTGCAATTAATTGAACCTGAATCAACTGAAAGAAAGGCAGTGGCCTCTCGGTAAGGTGCCGCAAGATCCAGTCTCTCCATCCTCAGTAGTGATGTAGAATCAGTTGTCTTTTCAGGACCTTTGGTAACACCTGTCGACATCTCAGGCTTCCCAGGTGACACAGTGGTGAACAGTCCACCTGCCGATGCAGGAGATACAAGAAACTCGAGTCTGTTCGATCCCTGAGTTGGGAAGATCCTCAGAAGAAGGCAGTGGCAACCCACTCCAGTATTCCTGCCTAGAAGATTCCATGGGCAGAGGAGCCTGGCAGGCTACAGTCCATGAGGCCCAAAGAGCTGGACATGACCGAGCTACTGAGCACACACAAACGGAACAGCATGTCTCCGCGCTTTAAAGCCGCTGCTGTTTGATCCGGTTTCCCCACTTACAGGAACTAGCAGGCAGATGACGCTGGCACGTGGGCGTCTGTGAACAAGAACCATAGCAGTACTGGACTTCCCTGGTGGCACACTGGATAAGAACCCACCTGCCGATGCAGGGGACACGGGTTCGATCCCGGGTTCCGGAAGATCCTACGAGTCGTGGAGCGACTAAGACCGTGCACCGCAGCCACTGAGCCCGCGTTCACGCGCCCACAGGCCGCAGCTGCTGAGACCCCGCGCTGTAACTGCAGAAGTGCGCAGTTACAGCCTGGAGCCTGGGCTGCTCCATGAGAGCAACGAGGAGGTGTCCCCACTCGCCTGAAGCAGAGGAAGCCCAGGTAAAGCAACCGAACCCAGGGCAGCCAAAAATAAATAAGTACAATAAAATAATCAGGACAGTATTGTTTGTGGAAGCTGGAAGCAATCTAAAAGTCTCTCAACAGGAGGCTGAACAAATAAATCATCATTTATACAGCAGGATATTCTGCAGCTTGGCAGAGTCTGTCTGTGCAGATACAGAACAATCTCCACAGTTCAGTGAAAAGGAAACGATGAAGTGGGTGGTGTGTCTACCACTTGTGTGTAAGAAAGCGAGTGTGTGCGTGTGTTTCTGTGTGCACGCACACTTGTATGTGCTAATATGTGCACACAACAAGGATTCTCAGCCTCAGCACTACTGACATTCGGGGCCAGGTGGTTCTTTGCTGGGGGGTGGCCCGGGCATCGCTAAGACCCCTGGCCTCTGCCCACTGGGTGCCCATTGTGCCGCTCGTTCAGCGGTCACAGCCGAAGCTGTCTCCAGACACTGCCCACCGCCCCCGAGGGTCAGGTCACCCCCAACGGAGAGCCACTGGCGCAGTTCTCTGGAGAAGATACCAGAACCCTGTGACGGTGGCGTCCTCTGAAGGTGAAAGCTGGAAGGTCACAACCAAAAGAGGGAGATCTTGTCTGAACAGTTAACTCTGGAAACAAGAAATTATAAAAGCTTCATTTACATTTCTTCTGATGTCCCGATGCCTTTTTTTTTTATTCGTGAGTACAATGATTGTTTATTTATTTAACACCAGAAACATGCTGTACTGGGGTATAGCCGATTAGCAGTGCTGTGATAGTTTGAGGTGGACAGCGAAGGGACTCAGCCACACACACACATGCACCCATCCTCCCGTGGGCCCTCCCAGCCAGGCTGCCACATAACGCTGGGCAGAGTCCCAGGTGCTATTCAGTAGGCTTTGCTGGTTATCCATTTTGAATAAAGCTGTGTGTACGTGACCTTCCCAAAGTCCTTAACTATCCGTTCCTCTGCCCCCGCCACCCAATCCCACCCCACCCCCTCAGCAACCAAGGGATAGAAAAAAAAGAATACAAATCAATTATTGGTTGTCTTTAGGTTGTTGGGATATTACCGAATGGTTCGTTCATTGTTTCTCTTTTAAATTTTCTTTAATCCAGATACCTTTAAAACAGCATTTTTAAAATTAAAATGTGTTTGACAGATAACATTGTGTAAGTTTAAGATCTACACGTTGGGTTGATTAATTTATAATTGCAATGTGATCGCCACTGTTGTGCTGGCTAATGCGTCCATCGAGTCTCATGATTACCTTCTTGTTTGTGGCGGAAATAATTAGGATCTAGTCTGTTAGCAAACGTGCTGTTTCTTGCACGGTACTGTTGGCGGCGGCCACGATGCTGTGTGCCAGAACCAGGACTTCTTTTTCTACCAGTTGCAAGTTGGTACCTTAAACGTCTCCCCTGTTCCGTCACCTGTCCCCAGCCCAGCCCCTAGTAACCGCCATTCTACTCTCCAAGACAGAAACGGCTTTGGAAAATACAAGAAGTTCTAAAACCCCTTGGCAAGGAATTCACATATCTCTTTTTAGTCTATTTTTTTTTAAGTAACAGGCGAGATCATAGTAGAGATTACATAATTTTTTTCCAATTTGCCCCATTTGCCAGGTGGGAAAACTGAGTCAAGAAAACGGAAAAGTCCTAAGGCTGTCTTATTTGTGACCAGTTTGCAAGCAGCACCCGAATTCCCTGAGACCCAGTCTTTGCTGCCACTTTGGGTCTGTGAGTCTCCACTGTAGAAAACAGATCTTTCCAGTGAGTTAGAAACTCAAGAAGGTGGTGCTTATAACTCCTGTCTCCCAGCCAGCGAATGCCCGTCTTTGCTCCAGGACAGTTGAAGTTGTGCAGTGGAGGCTCCCTCCAGCCCTGAGACTAGATATGTGACGAGTTCTAGCTGGAAACGTCACATTTAATCTCAATCATCTATTTATAACAGGAACCACAGTCTCTGTGCTGTTTACCTCCTGAGTCAGTTCTTCTGGTAAATTATGTGTGAATTATAAGTAATATCTGTATGGTGCTTCAGAAAGTACTTCCACCTACGATCATGTTGTCATAGAGATCCTTTCAGAAAGCTATGAACAAACTTTATAGATGAGAAAATACCTTCAGAGAGGTACATTAACTTGCTCACCACCACAGTCAGTGAAACGGGGTAGCCAAGTTTAGAACCAAGATCAACTGAAAAGTGTTAGTCGCTCAGTTGTGTCCAACTCTTTGCAACCCCATGGACCCACCAAGCTTCTCTATCCATGGGATTCTCCAGGCAAGAATACTGGAATAGGTGGCCATTCCCTTCTCCAGGGGATCTTCCTGACCCAGGGATCAAACCCTGTCTCCCGCATTATAGGCAGATTCTTTACCATCTGAGCCTCCAAGGAAGCCCAACGTTAACCCGTTGCTCCAGAAGAGCCTTCATCTACATCTTAACTTGCCAGTAAGAATCCCATTAAAAATAAAAATAACTTTCCAACTAAGGAATTGAATTCTTAATCAAGAACCCAGACTAGTGAGTGAAATAAGACAGTACAGCATGCAGCCTCACGCCAGGCATATAGTGACTGCCAACCACCCGTTAGTCATTACGGCGAGCCAGAGATCTTCAAATACAGATCGATGTATAGTTTATTACTGAAGATATCTTAAACTGATAGTGTAGGGGTGAGGTACACCCATCGGTCTACATGATTTGGCCACACAAAGTTTTTTTTAAACATTCGAGTTGGTTTCCAGCATGTCATAATTGGGCCATGTCACATGAGTGATGCTGACATAGGGATTCTGCAGGAACACTGGCGCCCACGGGCCGGAGCTCCGCAGCCACTGAGCTCGGAAGACGCCCTGAGTCCTTTCTGGTTCCCACAGGCTCTACAGCCTGAAGTTAGGCCTGTGGCCTTGCAGCCCTCGCGGGTGGATCAGAGAGGACCCCAGGGTAAAATGACGAGTCTCTAGTCTTGGCTTTACCGCTTCCCAGCTGGACGTTCTGAGGCCGCTCATTCCACCTTCCTGAGCCTCTTTCCTGGAACTGTGGTGATGCTTCAGTAAAGCCATCTTCAGAAAAGAACTTAGCCCAGTGCCTCTCAGACAGCTTTCGATAAAAGTTAGCTCTGCCTATGGTTAGGTATGGAGGCGGAATAGCGGCCCCCTGAAGATGCCTGCATCCCAGTCCTGAGTCTGTGAGTGTAGTGCCTCCTGTGGCAAAAGAGATGCTGCTGGTGTGACGGAGTTAAGGATTTACACGAGAGAGTGTCTTTTTTGAAAAAAAAATCTTTTCAATTGGAAGACGATTGCTTTACAATATTGTGTTGCTTTCTGCCATACATCAGCATGAATGAGCCTTAGGCACCATATGCCCCTCCCCCTTGAACGTCCCTCCACCTCCCACCCCGTCCTACCCCTCTGGGTTGTCACAGAGCTCCGGTCTGAGCTCCCTGAGTGACACGGCAAGTTCTCCCTGACTGTCTGTTTCCATATGGTACTGTATATGTTTCCTGCCACTCTCTCCATTCGCCCCACTCTCCCTCCCCCACTGCGTCCAGAGGTCTGTTCTCTATATCTGCGTCTCCATTGCTGCCCTGCAGATGGGCTTAAGAGAGTATCTTTGATCACCCAGAGGGTCCAGTATAATCACAGAGTCTCTGTAAGTGAATGATGGAGGTGGGGGGCTTAGCGTCAGAGGAGCTGTGACGATGGAGGCGGAGGCTGAAGTGACGCTCTTTGAAAATGCAGGAAGGGACCGTGAGTCAAGGAAGGCACATAGCCTCCAGAAGCTGGAAAAGCCAAGGAATTGGGTTCTCCCCTAGAAGCTCCAGGGGGGATTTCTGACCTCCAGAACTGGGAAATAATAGGTTTGTTCTTTTTCAAGCCACTAAGTTTGTTGCAGTTTCTTACAGGAGTAGTAAGAAGCTAGTGTGTTAGGTTACGTTATCCACACAATCGTTTTATGAGGTATGCCTATTCTCCCCCTTTCTGCTGAAAAAAAAAAAAAAAAAAACAGGATCACTAAAGCTTAAGAACATTATTTAAGAACCCAAAGCGAGAGAGTGGCAAAACCCACAGTCAGTTTCAAAACTCTGAAATCCGAGGCAAGATTCTCGTTGTTGTTGAGTTGCTAAGTTGGGTCCAACTCGTTGTGATGCCATGGACTGCAGCACACCAGGCTTCCCTGTCCATCACCATCTCCCGAGTTTGCTCAGGCTCGTGTCCATTGAGTCGGTGATGCCATCCAACCATCTCCTCATGATTCCCAATTATCTAGGGCCATTCAGCTCCTACTTAAATGATCCCAGAAACGTAAGGAAACTTCCTGAGGCTACTCTTCCAGTGGCTGAATTGGACTTGCCATTATGTCTTCCATACACTGAGCCACCTTCTGCTGCACTCTGCAGTACTTAAGACACTCAGTTACTAGTGAAGCAACCCAGCTGGACTAGTGAAAATAAAAAAGGGAGGGGATTTGCAACAAGGGTACAAAGGAGTTCCGTGTCCAGGAAGGCAGTTAGGCTTTGGGAAGAAAGAATGCCAAGAAATGGGAAGCTCATGGCCTTGCCTGGTGGTCACTGGATAAGACGCCGTGTTCCCAGTGCAGGGGGTCTGGGTCCGGTCCCTGGTCTGGGCTACAGCCCATGGGATCGCGAAGAGTCGGACAGGACTGAGCAGCTGAGCATGCATGCACACACTGGGAACTAAGATCCCACTTAAGGCAGCTACTGAGCCCAGGCGATCTAGAGCCCGTGTGCCACAGTGAAGACCCTGTGCCCCAAGACAAGGCCCAGCACAGCCACAGTAACCACTAAATGAGAGTGAAGATGGGAGGACCCAGCCAGACAAGACGCTCCATCTTCTGCCTCTCTGTACTCCTGCCTCACGCTTTTCTTCTGCAGATTGATTTCTCTACTACTCTCTTATTGTGGGGGCAAATGGCCGTCCTGTATTTACACATATCAGACGCTATCAGATGGAGAAGCAGCCTGGCAGTCCATCCCCAGGGCAATTCCACATTCCCCAGAGAAAGGATGGATCGATCTGGCTTCTGGCGAGCATCCACGCCTTGTGGCATCAGCTGTCACAGGAAGGCAGGGTTGTGAAGGACAAATGCGTCCGCCCGGGACTCACCTCACTTGAGATCATGGACTCCGGGTACACACAGGAGTGTTGGAGAAGCTGTTGTGAGCTGAACTGATACCCCAAAAGGTATCACACTTGTCCCCCCAAAGTTTGCCAGAAAACTATACAGATAGTAACGCTGCTTCCTCCATGTGGAAGAACTTTGGGGCTTTCAAAAAGCTCCCTCTTGGGCTTTCCTGGTGGCTCAGCGGTAAAGAATCCGCCTGCCAATGCAGAAGACATAGGTTCGATCCCTGGCCTGGTTTGATCCCTGGCCTGGGAAGCTCCAACATGCCTCGGCTCAGCTAAGCCCATATTCTGCAACTACTGAGCCCGTGTGCCCTGGAGTCTGTGCTCCACACAAGAGGAGCCGCTGCAATGAGAAGGCCACACCCCACAGTGAGGAGCAGCCCCGATAACCACAGCTAGAGAAAAGCCTGCACCACAGAGAAAACCAAGCACAGCCATAAAGAAGCTAATAAACACACGGGGACTTCCCAGGTGGTGCGGTGTAAAGAAGTCACCTGCCAGTGCAGGAGAGGCAAGAGACCGGCCTCCATCCCTGGCTCAGGAAGACCCCCTGGCGGAGGAGGGACACCCTACTCCAGGGTTCTTGCCTGGAAAACTCCAGGGACAGAAGAGCCTCTCGGGCTCCAGTCCATGGCGCCATGAAGAGTGGGACACGACTGAGCAACGAAGCTTGCACACAAATAAAATTATTTAAAAAAAAAAAAAAAAAAAGAGCTCCGTCTTCCCTTGTGGTCATCTCCTTCCCTGGGAAACATCCCTAGATCCTTGGGTCACCGCTCGCTCTGACAGACGCCGCTGACTGACTCATCAGCCTGACTGTTGCCCTGCGGCCCCTTCAGTCTTCACGACTTGCAGCGCTCCACTCAGATTTACTTGTGTCTCCACAGCTCACCTCCCTGGTCCCGATGCGGGCTGCCTCGCTCATTTAAACTGAGTTCTTCCTCTGCCTGCCTTGGAGCCTTGTGCCTTCCCTGGACCCGCCCTCTCTTGCCCCTGTGCATGCAGCCTGCGATCATTTCCTTGGCAGCTGCATACATCTGGCTCAAATTGAGCTTGTGGCCAACTAGAAGCCCCAGATCTGCTTCCCAGGAGCTGCCCTGGCCACATCTCCCCATTCCCAGGCTTAAATAATTGATGCCAGAATCCACGGCAACCCCTGGTAAATGTTATCTCTTCCAGCGCTTCGTCTGGTGCTATGGGGGTCACTGTGAATCCTGACCCTATCACATCAAGGTTTGGTCTCCTAGAAATTTCACTTATGCCTTAATTTTTCAGCCCTGAAGTGCCGTGATACCCAGAATAGACCAAAAATCAGTGCTCCAAGGCACACCAGTGGATACTTCCTAAGTTGCCATGCCTCTATTAATCAACATTAAATATACTAAAAATACACTGCAAGTATTTTATGGTTTTATATTCCTGGAACAGGAAGGGTGGCTACACAAATTCCTCAAATATTTTTGATGTTTCATTTTTATAAGGATAGAAAAGATCCAAGAATATGGGGAAAGCTCTGGAAACCTTTAATTTAGATGAATCTGAATAACTCTCGCAGAGTCAACGCCACTAGGATTATTGAACTTACTTCTCACATCAACCCCAAGGTATTTGTATTCCGGTTTTATAGGTTTGTAACCAAATTACACAGAAGGAAGTTGTAGAAGTGAGATTTGGATAAAGGCTGTTGACAACCTAATTGCTTAACCCGAACACCAGGGGTGAGCAAATTATTTTCTGTAAAAGATCAGACAGTAAATATTTCAGGTTTCAGGGACCATCCGGTTTCTGTCTTTACAGAGGGAAAGCAGCAGTCAATTACATGTAAATAAATGGACATGGCTGTCCTCAAAGGAAACTTCATGAAAGCAAGCACAGACTGAGGTTTGCCAACCCATCCTAGAACGTTCTTCCTTCCAAATCTGCATGGCAAAACCCTACTCAAGAATGCAGTTCACATATGACCTTTAAGTTACAAAATTAGACATAAACTGAATTTGGTCCCTGGATTGTCACTTGTCAATCTATCCTCAACCATCATGCCTTCTAATTTTGTGGGTTAATATATCTCACTGAAGAACTTGGTGTTACTGGCTAAATGGAGACCAGAGCCGGAGCCAGCAGGTGTGATGCCTTTCATCTCCTCCGGGGCTTCCTGGTGGCTCAGACGGTAAAGAATCTGCTTACAGTGCAGGAGACCTGGGTTTGATTCCTGGGTTGGGAAGACCCCTGGAGAAGGGAATGGCTCCCCACTCCAGTATTCTTGCCAGGGAAATCCCATGGACAGAGGAGCCTGCTAGGCTATAGTTCTTGGGGTTGCAAAGAGTCAGACATGACTGAGTGACTAACCCTTTGAACTTTTGTACTTTGATTCATCTCCTAGTCAATGCTGCCCTGAGTGTCAGGAATTCCTTGTGAGGCTATTTGTTTTGAAACCTTTTTGTGCAAATCCTCAAAATAAATTCGTAACAATCCAATACATACACTGACACAAGCGTGTGCGTGCACACACACACACACACACACACACCCCTCCCCTTGCTCTGAGTCCTATCATATGATCTCAGTTTCTTAGTGGCCATGCTTTTTTCCTCTGACCAGGGCATTGTAGCATTCCAGGATTCAGACTTGGGTGCAGTGCTGATTCTGAGTGCTGCCTGTTCTGCTTGCATTTTTTTAAACAAATATTATTTGACTTCTTTAGCTAAGTTGCTTCAGTCATGTCCAACTCTTTGTGACCCTATGGACTGTAGCCTGCCAGGCTCCTCTGTGGGATTCTCCAGGCAAGAAGATTGGAGTGGGTTGCCATGCCCTCCTCCAGGGGATCTTCCTGACCCAGGTGTCAAACCCAAGTCCCTTGTCTCTCCTGCAATGGCAGGTTCTTTACACTGGTGCCACTTGGGCAGCCCCTTATTGGCTGCGTCAGCCCTCAGTTGCAGCACACAGATCACTGTGGGGGTGGCGCGGGCTCAGTTGCCCTGAGGCATGCAGAATCGTGATTCCCAACCAAGTGTCAGACCTCGGTCCCCTGCATTGCAAGGAGGATTCTTAACCACTGGACCACCAAGAAGTCTCTGCATGCATTTTTTTTTTTTTTTTAAAGGAAATGTACTACTGGAAGTTTGAATGAAAGCAAGGATAACAGGCCCAGGAAGCGGAAGAGTGATGGGGCAGGATGAAGGGGCTGTGGCCATCGAGGCAACCAGAGGAGGCACCATGGGCGGCCTGGAAGAACAGGTGAGAGAGCTCGGACCAGAGTCCTGGAAAGAGCAGAGCAGGCCTTTAATGATGACTCAGAGAAGGCTACCATTCCCAGAGATCATCCTCCTGGGAACAGGAAATTCAAACCGTAGCGACATTCAGTGGGCATTTTGCAGGCAAATCTATCCTATAAGCCTCTGGCTAGCTTAACTTTATATGTTTCTCAGTGTGAACAGTTTTCAGGCAAACTGTTTGATGGGTCCCTTTAGCCTTTAGAAACACAGAAGATATAAACGGTAATAATTGGTTGATTTTAATGACATAAGAAGACATAGGTAACAATAACAAAAGTCCTAGACTTTCCGTTAGGTTTCTTTGCGTTTTTAATGCTTAAACAAGACTGGTTCATTTGCTGGGACTTCCCTGGCGGTCCAATGGTTAGGATTTCGCCTTCCAGTGGAGAAGGTGCAGCTGGGATTCCTGGCCGGGGAGTTAGGATCCCATGTGCCTTGTGGCCAAAAAACTGAAATGTAAAACAGAGACAATGTTGTAAAAAATTCAATAAAGACTTTTTAAAAAAGTAATCCACATAAGAAAAATCTTAAAAAAAAAAAAAAGACTGTTTGTTGTTGTTACCTAACGGCCTTTACCAGAGTGCTTAACAAGACAGGAGGTCTCATCAGACTGACACTGCAGATCCTAATGATGGAGTCAGGCCGACTTCGAACCTCACCTTCCTCCTCTGTAACCTGGGAAGCTGAGTGGAACTGACCTCAGACCCCACCAGTGTCCTCCATCTCGCCAGTCTTGTGGACACTGGTTTTTTCCCCCCAGTGTAGCAGAAATTCACCAGCATCGGGAGGAAATGGAGGTGTTTTCTGAAGCCCCTCCCCCATCTTGGCCACTGGAAAATTTTCGCTAGAAATGTGTGGTCTTCATTATCCTGCCTCCCGCCATCCCCCTCCCATCTTTGACCTCCTCTGTCTATATCTCCTCTAGGTTCTTGAGACTTCTGCCTACCTTGAAATTCCACCTTTTTCCCATTCCATTGTTGTAACTGATCCTTATCAATTTTTCATATCTATCCCTTAACCCTTCTGATAACCATACTTAGATAGCTGGACTCTTCTACTCAGAGAGACCATCGCAGAATCTATGAAAAGCCCTGTCCTTTTGACCCAGCAGTTCTATATAACATGAAGGTTTATCTCTCTGGTAGTGAGTGAGTGAGTGAAGTCGCTCAGTCGTGTCCAACTCTTTTGCGACCCCATGGACGGTAGGCGCCTACCATGCTCCTCCGTCCGTGGGATTTTTCCAGGCAAGAGTACTGGAGTGGGTTGCCATTTCTTTCTCCAGAGGATCTTCCCAACCCAGGGATCAAACCAGGGTCTCCTGCATTGGAGGCAGACGCTTTACTGTCTGAGCCACCATCTCTCTGGTAAGCTCAGGAAAACACTGCCCATTGAGGCTATTCATGTCAACACTGTTTCTAGCAGACACAAAAGCAGCCATCCGAATATTCAGCAACCAAGAACCAGTGAGACAGACCTGCATGTGGTCATGAGGGAGGGTCTTTTGCAGTTGTAAAAAAGGCAAGAAGCTCTCTTTGCCCTAATGTGGAAGGACACCAAGATAAGTGTAAAAAGCAAGATATCTAAGAAGATGTCCGTTACACCAGTTTGCCTTGAGAAAGGAAAACATTGAACCAGAAAATGTTGGTTTGTGCTTTGCGCACAAAAGAAGACTCTGAAAGGACACCCAGGGAACAGAAAGGGACCAGAGAGGGCAGGACTGGGCCAGGCGTGAGCAGGCACAGGGCTCCTCGCACGCTGCTTTTCTATGCTATCTTTTCAAACCATGTGAGTGCATTGACACTCAAAAGCTATCAAGGCTTATAGGACAACAATACTTTTCTGAGAAGATGTTGCTGCTTGATGTTAAAATGTTTTTATTTCTCTGTACTATGTAAAAAATAGATGAAATTAGCTAAATAATGTGCTCAGGATGGTACTGCCTGCAGAGACTGTAGTGAAAATTTGTTATTCAAGGTGGCATGTAGAAACAATCAGTATGGAAAACACCCAGGAAGGAGCATCATTATATTGTCTGTATATTAACGTGGTGTAGAGAGGTTGAACTTGGACTTCAGACCAACCTGGGTGGGAGTCAGCTCCAAGGCCCGCTGGCTGTGTCCTCCTGAGCAGCTCAGGTCAGTCACAGACCCTCGGTAGCTGCGTGCCACGTGGATCACTACACACCACGAATGGGTAGCGTTCATTTCTTCAACATGTCAGTTCTTAACTACTTACCAACAATGTGCCAGGCACTGTTTTAGGCTGAGACGAGACCTTGAATTCTAGACCAGGACTTCTCCATGAAGAGCATTTTTGCCTTTTAGAGAACACTGGCAACGTCCGGAGACATTTTTCTTCTGTTTTTTAATTTTGTTTTAATTGGAGGATAACTGCTTTACAATATTGCATTGGTTTCTGCCGTACAGCGTGTGAATCAGCCGTAAGCACAGTGCATTTCCTCTCTCCTGGGCCCCTCGCACTCACGCCCACCCCGCCCAGGCCCTCACAGAACACTGAGCTGACCTCCCTGTGACAGCAGCCTCCCTCCAGCTCACTGCTCCACACACAGTCATGCGTCTATCTCAGTGCTGCCATCTCGGCTCAGCCTGCTCTTTCCCCCGACTGTGTCCACGGGTCCATTCTCCATGTCAGCACTGGAGATTTTTGTTGTCATGACTCAGGGCGCAGAGGAAGATGCACGTGGTAGGCAGAGACCAGAGATGCAGCTGAAGCCCGCGGTGCACAGGTCAGCCCGCAGCCCGAGACACAGAGTCTTCTGGCCCCACTGTCGCAGTGCCCAGGCTGACCGCTTCTGCCCCGCCCTGTCCTAGAAAAGAGAAAACAAAGTTAGAATAAACAAATAAAAGGCAAGTCATGATACGGCTCCGTGCTATGAAGTTAGTAAATCCAGGAACGGACAGAGTGACCGGGATGGCTCTTGTAGCTGGGACAAGGGGGTTCCGGGAGGGCCCCTGTGTGCACGCGTGCTCAGCCACTCAGTCCTGTCTGACTCGTCTGTGGCCCCATGGACTGTAGCCCGCCAGGTTCCTCTGTCCATGGGATTCTCCAGGCAAGGGTACTGGAGTGGATTGCCATTTCCTCCTCCAGGGGATCTTCCCGACTCAGGGATTGAACTCTCATGTCCTCCATTGGCAGGCGGATTCTTCACCACTGAGTCACCAGGAAGCCACAGGGCTCCTTGAGGACAGGACGCTTCTGCTGAACACAGACAGGAAGGAGCTAGGCAACCCAGGGTCTAGGAGACAAGCCCTGGAGGCCCAAGAGAAAGAGAGAGCAAAGCTTTCAGGCCCAGCCACCCTCGGCTTGTTCAAGAAAGAAGAGGTTGTCAGAGTGTGGCTGCGATCCAGTGAGCGGAGGTACCTGGAGGTGATTCGGGGAGGAGCACGGGCCAGACACCTGCTGAAAACTTTTTCTCTTATTTGAAGTATGGTGGGAACCCAGTGGGAAGGCTTTACATGGGGAGCTGGCCGGTCAACTGTGCATTTTAAAAAAGCTATTCTAGCTGCTCTATGAACAACCTATTGAAGCAGGGCAAGAACGAAACAAGAAAAGCAGGTAGGTGGCACTTCCTGGTGGTCCAGTGGGTAAGAATCCACCTGCCGGCGCAGCGGACATGGGTTCGATCCCTAGTCAGGGAAGATCCCACAAGCCTTGGGGCAGCTGAGCTCCTGCGCCACAGCTCCTGAAGTCTGCATGTCCAGAGCCCGAGCTCTGCGGCAAGGAAAACCACGGCAGTGACAAGGACCGCCAGGAGAGAGCGGCTCCCTGCTCACTGCACCTGGAGAAGCCCATGAGCGGCCGTGTGGACCCAGAGCAGCCTCAGAAATAAATAAACACACACAAAAAAAAGCAGGTAGAGGCACCATCCAAATAAGAAGGTGGGGGGGGGGCACCAGGGAAAGGATCTGAGGCCCGTTTGTGGAGATGACAGCCTGCTGGGGCTCTGTGGAGCCAAGGGTTAACTGAACACCTGCCGAGCAGTCCGTAAACAAAAGGAGTTCAACTCTTTCCAGTTGGAAGTTGTGATTTAGTTAGGACCCAACTGAAGAATGCACTTCGAAATTTCCAATGTGCCCCAACTGCCCCAGTGCATGTGATGGAGGGTAAGCTGGCAGTTTTGCTGTTTGAAAGTTCTGGAGTGAAGGAAACAAAAGATGAACACCGAGGAAAATAAGAAATCTAAAGGTGCAGCAATAATTCCAGCTTGGGGAAGGTCACAAGAGATAGTCGGTGTGCTCAAATTCTTCAACAGGAGGCTATCAGATTCAAGAAATATTTCACATTAAAAAGAGGATTCTGAAATACACAGGTCTCCACTTCAGGGTCTGATGCTCACATAAACACTGGATTGTCAGCACGGTAGACAGTGGAAAAGCCACGTCAAACACGGCATTAACTGGAGTCCATGTCAAGCCACTTACAAGTGGCTGTTTAAAGATTTTTAAACACAGGGGATATTGTTTATGAAACGTAATCTAATCACCCAGGCAAGAATGACATGAATTCCACAGCAACTGTGGAGATTAAAGAAGTGTTTTAAGGACAAACGCCACATGAATCCCTTATCTCCCATCCCTGCTGTAAATTTTGCTCACCAAATAAAAGCTTTCAGGAAAAATGTTGAGGGATAGAGACAATTCACTCTAGGGAGAGAGACTTTCAGAATCCCACTTTGAAAGTGGGATATAAACACCACTAACCCTGTGGGATTAAAAGGCATCGTTAGGCTTTGTTCTGTTTTCTATAAAGTCTAAAAATAAGCAGAAGGTAATATGAACAGCAGCTGCTGTTCACTGTGTGTTCTATGTGCCTCAACTCTAATTCTCCAAAGAATCTGAGACCTTCCCTTTGTAGATGAAGGAAGTGGGGTCCAGAGAGGCTACCTGACTTGCCCAGAGACACACAGCTGTTGCAGGGTTTCCAGGCTTCTGGCCTGGCGAGACATTTTCCAAGTCACGCCCCTCGTCACATCCTGAGCAAGCAGTCCAGTGTCTCTGGGCGTAGCAGAGAGAAGAGCAGAGACGCCGCCTTCAGAGACTAGCAGCCCGCCTTAATTGAGCACTCTCGGGGCGCCCGTTTCTTCAGCTCAAGGCTTCACCTTGAGTGTCTCCTCTGATTCTAATGATAAATCTGGGAGTGTGGTCTTCTGCTGTTTCCGTTCTGTGGCTGAGGGGCCTACGCTCCTGTAGGTTCAGTAACTTCTCTTGAGGTCACACCACCACTGGCTGGAGCAGGGTTTGAAACCCTCTGGTGGGAGGCACTTTGGGATCTGCATGCTGAGCCAGTCCCCTGCAGCAAAACAAATAGGAAAGGAATCCCAAGGAGGCGGGAGGTATGATGGAAGCTCAAACGCAGCTCAGATAGACTCTCGTCTAGTCCTAAGTTCATTACTTTTCATTGTTGTTTTTCAGTCGTTCAGTTGTGTCCGACTCTTTGCCACCCCACGGACTGTAGCGCACCAGGCTTCCCTGTCCCTCACTATCTCCCAGAGCTTGCTCAAACTCATGTCCACTGAGTCGGTGATGCCATCCAACCATCTCATCCTCTGTTGTCCCCGTCTCCTCCTGCCCTCGATCTTTCCCAGCATCAGGGTCTTTTCCAGTGAGTGGGTGGGCTCTTTGAATCAGGTGGCCAAAATATCAGAGCTTCAGCTTTAGTATCAGACCTTCCAATGAATATTCGGGGTTGATTTCCTTTAGGATTGACTGGTTTGATCTCCTTGCTGTCCAAAGATGCTCAAAAGTCTTCTCCAGCACCACAGTTCGAAAGCATTAATTCTTTGGCACTCAGCCTTCTTTATGGTCCACCTCTGACATCCGAACATGACTACCAGAAAAACCATAGCTTTAACGATACGGACCTTTTCATAGCCAGTCTTAAATGGTAACTATGTTATCGTTTGAGGATGTATTTGCTCAGTGTATGTCTCCATGTAATTAGCTGTCAGAAGCTTGTCTTGCTTCCCGTCTCGGAACCAGTGCCTGTGACAGAGACAGGTGGTCCGCTCTCCACCAGTGTCCTCTGTTTCTCTCTCCATTTTTCGGTCTGAATCAGGGAAACAGTCACTGGAGAGGGGAAGGGCACGTGCGGAGAGTCGCAGAACGAGGTGTCATCATCCTAACCTAGGAAGCAGGCGCGTTTGCTTCCTGCCTTCCAAAATCAGGTCTCATCCTTCCCCCTAGAACCTCAACGCTAGCTCCACGTTGATCCCTAGGCCAAGAATCATCCTCCACGTGTCCGATCCAAGAAGGGAAACTAAAACACATCAAAATGGGCACCTCTGGAGCTTGAAGATCCAACCTGGAGCATCATTAGCTGTATTTAGGGCGAAATTGTTGCTTTCATGGTGAGTCACACCGCAGGAGTGTCGTTCCCTCTATCCGGCCCTAGGGCGTGGTCCTCTTTGGCTGGGGTGGAATGCGTTCCGTTGGATATTCTAATTCTTATTGATCCAGCTTTCCTCTCGGTTTCCCGCATCTTTACAGCACATAAGTTACTTGCATGGAAAGTGACTTTGTAGTAGGTAAAGCTGACAGCTTGCAAGAAGGCTGGCTCCAGGGACCCTGCTTGGCCACGGGAGATACTGTGTGTGCGCTAGTTGCTCGGTCATGTCCGACTCTTTGCAGCCCACACGGACTGTGGCCCACCAGGCTCCTCTGTCCAAGGAATTCTCCAGGCAAGACTACTGGGGTGGGTTGCCACGCCTCCTGTAGGGAATCTTCCCGACCCAGGGATTGAGCTGGGCCCCCCGCATTGCAGGCAGAGTCTTTACTGACTGGGCCATGACGGAAGAGTATGTGGTAAGAAACCGATTCGGGACTCCGGCTTGCTGCGTCCTAACCAGCTGCCCACCTGGAAGGTTCATCCTTCATCTGCCACGTTGAAGAAAGGAATGTAGGTGAGGCCAGCCCATAGGGCTGTACCTGTTTTGGTAGGATCAGAGTCTTGGCTTTTCAAGTCAATACACCCAGCCTCTGCCAGTTTACGAACTGGGCTTCCTATACTTCTCCAAGTCTTGTCTACATGAGATATTAGAGTTTTGGAGCCAAGATTAAATGAGATAAAGAGTATAAATCATTTAGTACAATGGTTAGGAAAAAAAACGTGCCTGATAAATGATTGCTATTATTAATGTTATTAACAGTCCTTCATTTATAAAAAGAGGTCTCCAATCTTTCCACGAAACAGAAATCTTCACTTTCCTCTCATCTTTTTCTTCCTCAAAAGGAAACAGAAATTTGCGGCCAGGACAAAAATGATAGCACTGCTCCAAGCTGGTGCAGTAGTTTACTTTTTTAGGTCACTGTGTTTATACTGGGATGATACTGGTGAATCCATTAATACTAAAGCAAAAGGAAGTGTAGCCCAGACATCTCAAGTCGCATCCTTGATTTTCATGTTTCATAGGCATTTTACCCCTTTCCTCTGCCCATCCTTCCAGCGATCATCTGTATTTTTCAGGTATGTTTTCCCTGCACAAATCCCACCTACCCCACTTTTCGTAAGCGTGAAGATTAAGTGGACAAAGACAAATTCAATTAAGCTGCAGGCTTCAGTGCCCAGGAGCTATTTTTCTTGGAGAAGGAACGTCTCAGGGGTGGAGACGTGTGTGCACCGCACTCCTGAATGAAAAGGAGGCAGAACTTGAGTATAAATCACTGACAAACTGAGCCCTCCTCTATTAATCTTTTATTCAGAAGCAGACACTGTTTTAAGGGGAAATTAAAGGCAATCAATAAGCAGCCTTGCCTGGGCAGCTTCTGAGCTTGAGATGCAAATATTATTCCAAATATTGGATTCCAGAGAGATCTCTCCATTGATATGTTAATAACCTCCTCGTGTGTCTGTGACCTCAGATCCTGGCAGGGCGTGAAGCTATACTTACAGGAAGCAAAAGGAAAGCACTCGTAGAATAAACATTTGCTATAAGTGGACTTTGACCATAAACCCCAACTTGCCGTGTGCTGAGGAAAGGCTGGAATTCTCCCTGAGCCCAGTACTGATAAACACTGAATGTTTGACGTGTTTAACATGTTTAAAGAGCAGCCATGACTGATTCTTTCTCTGGTGTCACCTGATGTACACAAGACAGCAGAGGTTTTGGGGTTGTCATCCCCAAATGAGGCAAGCTTTAGCAACTGGAAATACAGCCCATGAGGCTGCAAAGAAGCAGATACGACTTAGCGACCGAACACCAACCAATCCAAAGTGATTGCAGCCAAATGTTGGTCACCTATGTGTGAATTCAGAAAGTCAAAAACCAATTCAGAGATTTATTTAGCACCTGGCTTCTCTGCTGGCTTAGAGGTTAAAGCGTCTGCCTTTAATGTGGGAGACCTGGGTTCGATCCCTGGGTCAGGAAGATCCCCTGGAAAAGGAAATGGCAACCCACTCCAGTATTCTTGCCTGGAGAATCGCATGGACGGAGGAGCCTGGTGGGCTACAGTCCACGGGGTCGCAAAAAGTCGGACACAACTGAGCAACTTCACACTTCACATAGGCAACATATTGTTCTGGGGTACTGGGGAGAGACAAACGTGTTTGAGACGCTGTGGAAAGGGAGTAGCCGTGGGGGAAGACCCAGAGGAAGGGGGCCGGAGCCGGTGGGAAGGGAGTGGCTTTGGGGGAAGGGCCCTGCCTTGTGTTTGATGGTTAGGAAGTCGCCCACGGTGAGAGTTAGGGCGGTTCAGGGGTTAAGGCTCCATCCTCCCAACAAGGGGTGGGGGGAGCACCGTTTTGACCCCAGGTCAGGGAACTAAGATTCCCACGGGCCGTGTGGTGTGACCAGAGATTTTTTTTTACAAAAGAAAGAAAGTTGTCCACCACGGCAAGAGTGTGGTGGGTGAGCTACTCTCACCGCGACGCAGGAGTCAGGTTACACGGGTTCAGGCGCTCAGCCCTGTCCGACCCTGTGACCCCACGGGCTACAGCGCGCCGGGCTTCCCTGCCCTTCACTATCTCTCAGTTTGCTCTCTCATGTCCGTTGCTGGGCCTTGTAGCTAATAATACTTTATGAAAAATTAAATGTGATATTCAAAAAAATTATTTCTTCCTGTCAGTAGAGGTACATATCTAACCGGTTTTAAACAATTTTATTGAAGTTAGTTGATTTACCATGTTGTGTTAATTTCTGCTGTGAAGAGATTCAGTTACACATATATATATTCGTTCCATTATGGTTTATCAAAGGGTGTGTGTGTGTGTGTGTGTGTGTGTGTGTGTGTGCGCGCGCGCGCGCACGCGCGTGCTCAGTCATGTCCAACCCTTTGCGACCTCATGGACTGCCGGGCTCCTCTGTCCCTGAAATTTCCCAGGCAAGAATACGGAGCAGCTTGCCATTTCCTCCTCCAGGGGATCTTCCTGACCCAGGGATCGAACCTGTGTCTTTTGTGTCTCTTGCATTGGCAGGCAGTTTCTTTACCACTGGGCCCAGAATTGTACCTAGCTAATCCTTAACCACGGTTTATTGTAATCCACACAGTCAAAGGCTTTGGCATAGTCAATAAAGCAGAAATAGATGTTTTTCTGGAACTCTCTTGCTTTTTCGATGATCCAACAGATGTTGGCAATTTGATCTCTGGTTCCTCTGCCTTTTCTAAAACCAGCTTGAACATCTGGAAGTTCACAGTTCACGTATTGCTGAAGCCTAGCTTGGAGAATTTTGAGCATTACTTTACTAGCATGTGAGATGAGTGCAATTGTGCGGTAGTTTGAGCATTCTTTGGCATTGCCTTTCTTTGGGATTGGAATGAAAACTGACCTTTTCCAGTCCTGGGGCCACTGCTGAGTTTTCCAAATGTGCTGGCATATTGAGTGCAGCACTTTCACAGCATCATCTTTCAGGATTTGAAATAGCTCCACTGGAATTCCATCACCTCCACTAGCTTTGTTCGTAGTGATGCTTCCTAAGGCCCACTTGACTTCACATTCCAGGATCTCTGGCTCTAGGTGAGTGATCACACCATCGTGATTATCTTGGTCTTGAAGATCTTTTTTGTACAGTTCTTCTGTGTATTCTTGCCACCTCTTCCTAATATCTTCTTCTTCTGTTAAGTCCATACCATTTCTGTCCTTTATCAAGCCCATCTTTGCATGAAATGTTCCCCTGGTATCTCTAATTTTCTTGAAGAGATCTCTAGTCTTTCCCATTATATTGTTTTCCTCTATTTCTTTGCATTGATCGCTGAGGAAGGCTTTCTTATCTCTCCTTGCTATTCTTTGGAACTCTGCATTCAAATGGGAATATCTTTCCTTTTCTCCTTGGCTTTTCGCCTCTCTTATTTTCACAGCTATTTGTAAGGCCTCCTCAGACAGCCATTTTGCTTTTTTGCATTTCTTTTTCATGGGGATGACCTATATGCAGGTCAAGAAGCAACAGTTAGAACTGGACATGGAACAACAGACTGGTTCCAAATAGGAAAAGGAGTACGTCAAGGCTGTGTATAGTCACCCTGCTTATTTAACTTATATGCAGAGTACATCATGAGAAATGCTGGGCTGGAAGAAACAGAAGCTGGAATCAAGATTGCCGGGAGAAATATCAATAACCTCAGATATGCAGATGACACCACCCTTATGGCAGAAAGTGAAGAGGAACTAAGAGCCTCTTGATGAAAGTGAAAGAGGAGAGTGAAAAAGTTGGCTTAAAGCTCAACATTCAGAAAACGAAGATCATGGCATCTGGTTCCATCACTTCATGGGAAATAGATGGGGAAACAGTGAAAACAGTGTTAGACTTTATTTTTCTGGGCTCCAAAATCACTGCAGATGGTGATTGCAGCCATGAAATTAAAAGACGCTGACTCCTTGGAAGGAAAGTTATGACCAACCTAGATAGCATGTTCAAAAGCAGAGACATTACTTTGCCGACTAAGGTCCATCTAGTCAAGGCTATGGTTTTTCCAGTAGTCATGTATGGATGTGAGAGTTGGACTGTGAAGAAAGCTGAGTGCCAAAGAATTGATGCTTTTGAACTGTGGTGTTGGAGAAGACTCTTAAGAGTCCCTTGGACTGCAAGGAGATCCAACCAGTCCATCCTAGAGGAGACCAGTCCTGGGTGTTCATTGGAAGGACTGATGCTGAAGCTGAAACTCCAGTACTTTGGCCACCTCATGCGAAGTGTTGACTCACTGGAAAAGACCATGATGCTGGGAGGGATTGCGGGCAGGAGGAGAAGGGGACGACAGAGGATGAGATGATTGGATGGTATCACCGACTCAATGGACATGAGTTTGGGTGAACTCTGGGAGCTGATGATGGACAGGGAGGCCTGGCATGCTGCAATTCCTGGGGTCGCAAAGAGTCGGACACGACTGAGCGACTGAACTGAACTGAACTGAACTGAGTCTTTAACCCTGAATGCACAATAGAATCTCAAAGGCTGACCAAACATATATTTCTGAAGGATTTGGGTTTACTCATACTTACTAATTTACTATGTTTCTTAAATTGCTGCACATTTTTATTATGTTGGTGAACTATGACTTCATGTTAGTCTCGGTGACATTGTTAGTGTGTACACGTTGTTGTACCAGGAGTCATTTTCACTTTAGACAACACTTACTGTATTCTTAGAGAGATAGCAGTTTTAGAACTACATACATTAGCCTTTCCATCTGTTCATCAAAGTAGAGGTTTCTATCTAATTTGCTTTTCCAGATCTAAACTCAAATAGAGAGTAACCTAATATGCCATATTTCTTTTTATCTTTTACATGAAAGGAGTTTACAATATTTCCCAAGAGTAACTTTTCAAGTGAAGTAATCATCTCCAGTGTGAGGCTAAATGTTTCATAAAAGTCAGTTTTCCAGCCAAAGCCTATTTTCTTTTAAAAATTTTCTACTCACCGGCCTGTGTTTGGTGTGGTGTCCAGCCTCTGAGATGGTGTCTCCTGTCCCCGTTCTTCTGAAATTCCCTCGCTGTTGTATCAGGACTGGTCAATGTGACTGTAAAACACACAAAAGTGATAGAACGTCGCCACCCTAATTAGGTTATTGGAGGCACTGCAGCAAATCCCAGAGCTCAGGCGTCCCAAGGTTCCTACCGCCTTTTTGAATTAGGGATATTTCCGTGGATTTCCTGAATGGCAAGTGATAGCAGAAAATAACTGATCCTAATCAAAAATCTTAGGAAGGACCTTAAGATTCCTGGATTATCCCAAGGCAAGAGGTCCTGAGATGAAGAGAGACAGAGCCTCCTTCTTCTAAGTTTAGGGAAGACTTCAGAATTCTGAACGGTAGCAGACAGCAGAGTCACTGAGAGAGCCAACTGCTAAGCTCTTTGCCTGCTTGTCCCCCCCGGGCTGGTTACTCTGTAAACGGAAAGCTCCTTACCTATAACCTGGGAACAAAATAATGCCTGTTCATCAGTTCATCGTTCAGCATATGAGCTGATTTATGGAAAGCGCTTAGCTCTGTGTTGGGCGCATGGCGTATGCCATACGTATTTTCACAAATATTAAGAGCCCACGATGAGTGAGTGTTTCAGGCACTGTGCCGAGTGAGGGATCGTGATCGCTCCCATTCACAGATGAACACACTGAGGCTGGGGAAAGTGAAGCAGCTTGGCCGCTAGCACACGTTCATGAGGGCTGGAGCTGAGATCCAATCCCCTGGGTTTCCCATCTCGGAACCTTTGCGCTGAACACCTGTGTGAGACGTGAAGTGAAGTGAAGTCGCTCAGTCGTATCCGACTCTTTGCAACCCCATGAACTATAGCCCACCAGGCTCCTCTGCCCATGGGATTCTCCAGGCAAGAACACTGGAGTGGGTTGCCATTTCCTTCTCCAGGGGATCTTCCCGACCCAGGGATCGAACCCAGGTCTCCAGCATTGCAGGCAGAGGCTTTAACCTCTGAGCCACAGGCCCAAAGAAATTTTGATATATAGATTCACACATAGAAACAGTGATTTCTGAGGATATTTTACAAACTTCTGTAGTGACGTGCAGGAGTGTGTGTTCTGATTTGTTTCGGTTTTGCTGTAGACACAGTTCCTCAGCCCGCTTCCCTCCCCCTCTCTCTCTGTCCCTTCCTTCCTTCCTTTTCATCCTGCCTCCAGCCTCTCTTCCGCCCTTTCCCCAGCAATCAGGGTATACATGCGGCTTCAGTCGTGCCCAACTCTGCGTGACCCCCTGGACTGTAGCCCACCAGGCTCCTCTGTCCGTGGGATTCTTCAGGCAAGAACACTGGACTGGGTCTCCCTGCCCTCTTCCAAGGGACCTTCCTGACCCCGGGATGGAACTTGCCTCTCTCAGGCCTCCTGCACTGGCAGGCGGGCTCTCTACCACTAACACCACCTGGGAAACCCAATAGGGGTATATAATTTAGTTAAAGGTTTTTTAAAAACAGGTTTCATTTTTTATTTTATTTATATTTTAACTGCTTTACATTGCTGTGTTAGTTTCTGCTGTACAACAAAGCGAATCGGCCATACGCATACACCTTCCTTCCTGAGCCTCCCTCCGACCCTCCCCCTTTTTAATTTTTTTTTTTTATTCATTTGGCTGCCCTGGGTCTTAGTTGCTGCACTTGGGATCAAAGACCCCACTTTGTTCCAGCGTGTGGGATCTTAGTTCCCCACTCGGGGATGGAACTTGTGGTCCCTGTGTTGGGAGCACGGAGCCTCAGCCACTGGACCAGCAGGGACATCCCCTAGAAACAGTAAATTTGAAATGCTCTGTGCACTTTGCCAGGACCACAGGCTGTGGGCTGGAAAGGGACGATGGAAGAAGTAGCACAGAGAAATGTGTGTTGGGGCCTCACTCACACAAGGCTCTGAACTCACTCCTTTATGTCGGTTTACTCTACTATGAACCAATGTATCTGTTATCCTCAGGACAGCTCTGTGAAGTAGATGCCATTGTTATACCCATTTTGCAGATAAGGAGATTGAGGCCAGGGAGATGATGTCACACATCACAGAATCGAGAATTTGGGAATTCTCACTGAGGTTGGCTGAATCCCTTATTTCCTCCTCACGAATGTTCTATGAAATCTCCCACTGTTACCTTCTGAAGAACAGTTGCAGTGGGCTTGTCTTGCCTTCACAGTGATCTGTTTGTGGCCAAGGTGCTTTAAAAACTAGGGCTGCCAGCATGTGTCGATTGCTCTGCTCAGACTATTAATCCATTCCAAGTGGGGCCAGTACAGGTATTTTTGGCCAAAGTATCTGGTCATTGGCTAGGCTATTTATTTTCCCTGAACTCGAACCTTTTATTTCCCTACCCAAGCCATAGGTCTGTAAAGAGTCTCCACTGTGGAGGCATACACAAATGATGGAAAAGTCCTGATGCACTGGAAAGGGGCTGCATAAAGCCCCCCTCCTTTTTTTCTGACTTTTGAGTCCTGTGCTCATTTTTAAACATCATGTAAATCATAGGAAAATAATCTAATCTTCAAAATTTCTTTTCAAACCACAACCAAGGAAACACTGCTTCGGGGAAGTCTTGAGGTGAGTATGAGTGCCATTCAAATGGTTACAGGTTCACTGGCGTTGACCGTGGGTCACCAGGTCCTGAACTGCAGCACAGGTCAGACCACTGATCATTCAGGCAGCTCAGTTGTGCTCAGAGACTTCTACAGAAGGACAGATTCAAAAATGCTCAAAGGTTTTCAGCCCCAAGAAATGCTGTGAAATAGGTTTTCTGCATACCCCTGAGCTCTGACAAACGCCGGTCACCACAGGCCCCCACAGAACCCTGAGCAGATGACCCATTAAGGAGCTTCCTGTTTTGAAGAACAGCTGAGTTGAAAACCCACCAGGATCTGCCCCCTCCTCCCAGCCTGCTCGTGCCCCGTGGCTCCCCACTAACCAGCTTGCCCCTGGCGCACGCCCTGGGGCAGTGGCCTTCTGGCTCCTCAGAGCGCTGCCCACCAACCCACCAGTCACACTCCTCACCCCCCAGGTCAGCGCCCCCCTCCTCGTGGTGCTTGTCACTTCCTGCCATCTGTTTGTTAATGGGCTGTCTTAAAGATCAGACTGAGGGACTTCCCTGGTGGTCCAATGGTTAAAGAATCCACCTGCCAATGCAGGGGACGTGGGTTAGATCCCTGACCCGGGAAGATGCCACGTGCCTAGGGGCAACCAAGCCACTGAGCCTGTGCTCCAAGGCCCAGGAGTCACAGATACCGAGCCACGTGTGCAGCTCCTGAAGCCCCGTGCCCTCGAGCCTGCGCTCTGCAAGAGGGGGGCCACCACAGTGAAAAGCCCTCGCGCTGCAACAGAGAGTAGCCCCCGCCTGCCACAAGTGCCCAGAGCAGCCAAAAATATAATTACCCAGTTCATTTAAAAACAATCAGGCCAGTCATGTGGTTATAAGACAGATCCTAAATCCATATGATTGACCTTCAAATCCCACTGACCATCCAGCTGGCTGTGGGACTTTCAAAAAGATGCTTGACCTTTAGGCTGCTTAGATTCCCCATTTGTAAAATGTTGCTGTTCAACCCTTTGCCACCCCATCGACTCCGCCTACCAGGCTCCTCTGACCTACACTATCTCTAGGGTTTGCTCAGATTCATGTAATAAGTAGTCTGTCAAGATTCCTCATGTGTTAATACAGTTCTACTCATTGCAGTTATTATAAAGCTCTGCATTGATTTATAAGCTCATTCATTGGTTGCTCGTGTGTTACTAGCTCCCCTAGTAGAAAAGAAGCGGCCTGAGAGCGGGCCTCTTGAGCACAGTACCAGGCATACAGTAGGCGCCCCATAATTATTTGTTGAATGAATGAATGAGTGAAATCAGCAAGGGATGGAGAAATTCAACCATCAAGCCCTGACAGACTGCAGACAGTAAGTCCTGGAGAGCGGATCCCCTCGGGCTGGCTGAGCGAGCCACTCGCCCCCTCTCGAGAGGCAGCTGTGCGGCGGGCTGCGCAGCGAGCCCCGCCGGCTCCTCTCGCTCGCCGGGGAGTCCAGGGGAAGTCTGCTTCCTTGCCTGCTCCCCCGAGCCTCAGAAAGTAATCACCCAAGTCCTTTCATTTCTGAGCCTGGGTTTATTTGGGTTGGAAGAGAACTCTGAAAACAAACTTAAAACGTGAAATGTAAGACTTCAAGGGGAAACTAAAAATAGCTGAGTGGGATTCTTCTTTCACCCCCTCGCCATCAGCAGTATTTATCCTGGGCGGCCTTAGGAGGCACAGAGGAGGAAGGCCGCTGTTCTTCAAAGGAACGTGGGCGGACCCGTGGCGGTAGATGGCTCGGGATCGTGCTCTGGCAAACGCCGTCTTTAAAAACATCTGTGCACGAAGAACGTTCTCCTTTTCTTCCTGACCTGGGCGGACAGCAGTTTCTCTACATTTGTTTGGTTCTGCAAGTATCTCCACTCCCCCACGTTCTTCCTGATGAAATAGTTCAAGACTTATTTCGAAGCTCTCACCTGGGGAAGAGTGAAGTCACCAGCTCCTGGGTTCAGAGCAACTGCCCTCCACTATCGCCTCATGGCCTCAGGCAGCATCTGGACCCAGCGGCTGACAAGCAGAAGCCCTCGCTCTCGGGACCCCTCCCCGCTAGACACGGAGGGTGGAGCAGAGGGAGGGGCCGGCAGGGCGAGAGGGCACCGAGCTAGAGTCAGGGGGCGCTTGGAGAAGACTTTCTGATGAGGTGATGTTGGAGTAGAGACAGAGTAATGTGTTGGGTGAATGGCTGTTCACAGACTATTTGGGAGAAAAGCATTCCAGGTGGAGGGAGGGGCAGAAGGATGGTGGCCCTGGGGCCGGAGAGCCCTTGTCCTGGTGAAACAGCAGCAGAGAATTAGGAGGAAGAGGGGCGCGAGCAGCGGAAGCTGCGTTTGCAGTCATCCCCAGCGGCTTCCCTGGTGGGTCAACAGCTAAGAACCCGCCTGCCGGTGCAGGAGACGCAGGTTGCATCCCTGGGTCTGGAAGATCCCCTGGAGAAGGGAATGGCTACCCACTCCTGTATTCCTGCCTGGGAAATCCCACGGACAGAGGAGCCTGGAGGCCTACAGTCCATGGGGTTGCAAAGAGTCGGACACAGCTGAGCAGCAGCAAGCATCGCCCGGGCAAGGATGACGACCGCAGTGTCTCTTCACTGCCAGCCTTGAACAAGTGTCTTAACCTCACTGTACCCTAGTTTTCTCAGGTCTACAGTGGGAATAATAATAACATCCACCTTATAGGGTTGATGTGAGCATTAAATGAGTTACTATTTGCAAAACACCTAAAGCAGTGTCTGATATATAGCTGTACGTGAGCTGTTACTATTATTTATGGTTAGCTTTATTACTGTTGCTAATTTTACATCACTTTTGTACATGCTTGAAAACTATTACTTGCTCCTCGCCACCACTAAATTCCTGACTCCAGTGTTTTGTACTTGGACAAGGTTAATTTTGGGCTTCCCAGGTGACTCAGTGGTAAAGAATCTGCCTGCCAATGCAAGAGATTCCTACCCAGGAGGAGGAAAAGGCAACCCACGATGGACAGAGGAGCCTGGTAGGCTATAAAGGTCAGACAAGATTTAGTGGCTAAACAGCAATCAGGTTAGTTTTATTTATTTTTCCTTAAGCAAAACCTAGATGATCACCCACTTAGCCGTCGAGTCTAAGCGAATTGAGACATTTGAGTTTCTGCTGTAGTGGAAAAGAACTCAAGCTTTGGATCAGAGTCTGCCTTCAAGAAATTGAGTCTGAAAGCTAAGCTGGGGAGTACAAGTCAGCCTGTTCCTCTGTTTCCTGCTCTACCACTGACCTGCTGTGTCTGGGTGGTTTTCCATTCCATGACTCAGCCTTCCTTTCTGTAAACGGAGGGGCACACCCCTAGAGTAAAAGGGAGCCTGGGATTGTCTCCAGTCATTATCTACGTCCACAGAATCACCTTGCCGTCCACTCCCACAGACCTGGTGCAGTCCTAGAAGACCAACAGCTGAACAGTCACCTCAGGTGATAAAGTAAAAATAGACAAGTTCCTGGCAGGGCTCGCAAATGCTTGTGGTGTATATCTGATGTCAAAGGTGAAATCAGTCCTTTCCCCAAAGTCTGAAGTAGGTATTGTGGGTGGGTGGGTGGGGGAGGGGTGAATCATGGTTAAATAAACCTCTTCTTTGAATTTTATTGTACTCTTGGAAATTTTTCCAGAACCTTTAGCACAAGATGAAGCCTGGAATTGACTGAACAGCACCTGAATAAAATCTGATAGAGGTTATACCTGTCTCTGCTCAAAAGGTTAAGCAAAAAAGACTGGGAATCCTAAACACTCTCTGGCCAGTTATTTACATGCATGAATTAACCTTTTATGCCTCTCTCTCTTCTGTAACATGGAAGTTACTCACTCTGACAGCCTTCATGTTGCTACGAGGATCAAAGAAGAAATAATATGACAAGAGGTGCTTTGAAAAGGACAGGAACAAAACCTAACATTTGGGCCAAGCTTTTTTTCTTTTTTTTTTCATCTCATTTGATCAATGAAAACAAAATTTCTTACATGATCCTTATTTTAAAAAAAACAACAACACATTTTAAAATGTGGGTGTAGACTTTTTCTAACACTGTTTCCTAAGTCTGCAAACCTGAGGGATTTTGACAAACTTTCACCAACCAGAGATGTATCCTGTGAAGCTAAAAGTCTGTCTTCAGAGAATAGTTTCCTGCTTCACAAATCTTTAAATCCTCCCATGCTGGTAGTTTATTCTTTCAGCACATATGACTAAAACTCCAGTAATTAAGAGTGTACGTGCTCAACCAGGTCTGACTCTTTTCGACCCCATGGATTGTAGCCTGCCAGGCTTCTCTGTCCATGGGATTCTCCAGGCAAGAATACTGGTGTGGGTTGCCACTTCCTTCTCCAGGGGATCTTCCCGACCCAGGGATCGAATCCGTATCTCTTGCATCTCCTGAATTAACAGGCAGATTCTTTATCAGTGACCCATCTGGGAAACCCAGTAATTAAGCATACTGTTCTCCTAAGAGAAGCCAGTTTCAGATTCAGAGCTGGAAAAGCTTCTCAATTTGTGCCTGGCCAATAGCCACCATTTTGCTGAGTTCCTGTTGTCTGTGTAGACGGAGGGGAATACAGGAAGAGGGAGCCCCTTCCTCAGTTTCACCATCACCACCTGTCTCACGCTTCTTCATCTTCTATTTTCTATTTAACCTGAGTTTTAAAAAACAAAGAGAAAAAAGTAACAGTCCAGTGAAACTTCAACCGAAAAGTAACCTGAAAGTAAAAAGGCTAGCATTGTTTTTCAGCAGTGGTTCTGATGATAAAGAATCTGCCTGCAATGCGGGAGACCTGGCTTCGCTCCCTGGGTTGGGAAGATCCCCTGGAGGAGGGCATGGCAACCCACTCCAGTGTTCTTGCCTGGAGAATCCCCACGGACAGAGGAGCCTGGTGGGCTGCAGTCCAGAGGGTTGCAAAGAGGCAGACACAACTGATCGACTAAGCACAGCACACTGTTAGTCTCTGAAAAAGGTTATTTTTTATTCATTTATTTGTTTTTAGTGAAGTATACTTGATATACAGTGTTGTCTCAGTTTCAAGTATAGAGCAAAGTGCTTCAGTTAACACACACACACACGTATATATCTATTCTTTTTTTAGATTCTTTTCCCTTATAGGTTATTAAAAAGTTTGGTTTTTAGATGTGATTTTGCTCTTTAGCATTCAAAGGTTAGGATTTGATGCCTTAATCTAGTAGGATGTGGTTTTAAAGGATAGATTACAAAGAACATCAGTCATTTGGATGACTTTTTTTTTAATCCACAAACCTTTAAGGAGGGTATTCCAGAGAGGAGGGAATTAAACATTTCCTTTTTGTTCAGCAGGCAAACTTCGGTAACAATGTTAAGGAGGCCACCTTGTTCTGGGGGTGGGGTAGCATTTGAAGTCAGCTTCCAAAAATGAATGAACTAGGAATGCCCCAAACCAGGAGGACCTTTTGTATCTGGAGCCTCCTAATTCTTAGATGTCAAGGGATTTCTGTTTATTCTGAAGTGATGCCTTGCGGGACTTTTTTGTTTGCAGGTCTGTTTTTGCAAGTCAATTTTATTGGATTTTTTTTTTTATTACACAAACAATGGAAGAATACTGGCACGTTTGATTGAAAATAGAAAATTGCCCCCTCCCTCTCCGACACACATGCCTTCCTCCACCCCCGCCTGCTTCTCATTTACTTCCTGTGTTAATACTGAGGGTGTATTCTTGTTACCCTTCTTCTGTATTGTCACACACGCGTGCGCACACACACATATGTAGATACGTGCCCTTGTCTTACCCAGAGAGGAAACTATATTGTATTCTCAGCCTACAACTGTGTTTAATCAACAGTGTCTCCTCCTGGCTACGCTACAGCCCGTCTCCTCTGACCTTTTTCAAAGATAATCTTGCATGCTGAAACCATGTTAACTTTCCACTGCCTTCTGGAGGCAACTTCTTAAGGAAGCTTTGAAGCACGCGAGGGGAAGCTCACTTCCCCTCCTGCCTGAAGGAAGCCAATGCCTCAAGCTTCTGGAAGCAGCATTACCAAGCCCCCTCACCCTGTTCTCATCTCCGTCCGCAACAGACAAATTACACTTTTCCTGTGAGCTGTGGCTTTGAGTGCTCAGACCAGAGCAGCTCCCAAAGCCAGAGAGAGAACAGTCATGATTTTTCTTCCTTTCTTTTTTTTTTTTTAACAAGGGGCTGTGCCTTGAAAGAGGCAGAGTTTAACCACAATGACAAACTGCTCAGCTCAATCCTACCCAGCGGGAAAAGCATCTGCTTTCTTCCCCCTGCCCGCCGACTAGTGGGTTTTGTCACCTGATTCATTCAGATGAGCTTCCTGAAACGGAGGACACAAAGCTCCAGGAGATGGCATGGTCTGAGGGGTGCACGTTGACACAAAGCTCCAGGAGATGGCGTGGCCTGAGGGGGGCGCGTGGACACAAAGCTCCAGGAGATGGCATGGTCTGAGGGGTGCGCGTGGACACAGAGCTCCAGGAGATGGGGTGGTCTGAGGGGTGCGCGTTGTGTGTGTTCACGTGCGCCGCGTGTTTCACATGCACATTTAGGACTGAGACAATTGGCCTGCAAGGATGTTCTGAC
The DNA here is from genome assembly GCF_014754425.2 of Oryx dammah. Classification (NCBI taxonomy): domain Eukaryota; kingdom Metazoa; phylum Chordata; class Mammalia; order Artiodactyla; family Bovidae; genus Oryx; species Oryx dammah. The sequence continues at coordinate 2,161,103 of NW_024070194.1, forward strand.
AGAACAAAGGCAGGAGAGCCCAGCAGCAGGCACACCAGCCCAGGGGTGGGAACAAGCCCCAGGCAGCCTCACCGACCCTTAGTTCAGCCAGCTGACCAGCTCCAACCTCTCTCCTGAGAGAGCCAGAGAGCCGAGTGGGTCCAGACACAACTCAGGGGTCAGATTCCTGGATTCAGACCTGGGCCCTGCCGCCCGCTGAATAAGCCTTGTCACTTAGGTTTGTCTCTCTATCCTTGGGCTTCCCTGATGGCCCATTGGTGAAGAACCCACCTGCCAACGCAGGAGATCCCTGGGTCGGGAAGATTCCCCTGGAGGAGGAAGTGGCGACCCACTGCAGTATTCTTGCCTGGAAAAGCCCATAGACAGAGGAGCCTGGCGGGCTGCAGTCCACCGTGTTGCAGAGATGGTTGGACGTGACTTCGTGACTAAACAGCAACAATATCCACTGAATAAACATCGCTATTTAGTTTAGTCTCTCTATTCCTCAGCTTTGAAATAAGGAAGAACATACATCCGTGTCTCTTATGCAAACCCTTACGGCTGAATATGCTTCTGGAATTCAGGAATTGGGGACTTCAGAAGTGAAAAATGACGCTGCGTCGTTATGTTACAGAGCTTCTCAGCAGGGCCTGGGGCGGCACTCCCAATCCTCCTCACTGGTATGTTTGCTGGGAAACATAGAAAGGCGGAATTAGATGAATATAGGCCATCAAAAGCCTGGCATTAGTTCCTGTCATATTTTGCAGCCAAATGAGTCAGGTCAGATCAAATCAGTTTTCAGTGGCAAATTCTTTTTTTTTTTGTTTAAGTGTGACTTTACAGTTTCAGTTCTGTGGAGTCTTAACAGGATCTAGCTCACTGAGTGGTAAGGAGGATTAAATGAGGTAATTAACGTTGTTCAGTCCCTCAGTCATGTCCGACTCTTTGTGACTGGACAGGCTGCGGCACCCCAGGCTTCCCTGTCCTTCACTGTCTCCCAGGGTGTGCTCAAACTTGAGTTGGTGATCCCACTCAACCATCTCATCCTTAATATATTAATATATTCAAAACGTATTTTCTGGGGGCCCCCTGAGTGCCAGGCACTGCCCTAGAGCAATCAACCCATAGTCCAGCCAGAGTTGGCACACATTTTCTGAAAAGGGTAAATATCTTCGCTTCGTGGGTTATCCATTCTCTGTCAACAACTGCTCGGCTTTGCTGTTGCAGAGCAAAAGCTACCATGCACAATACACGATAGAATGGACATGAGTTCCAAGAAAGCTTCATTCACAAAATACGCCAACAGGCCAAATTTGGCCCGTGAACTATAGTTTACAAACCACCAGTCAAGATGGACATGGCGCTAGCTCATCAAGGTGTCGAGATTTGCGTGCAGAAGACTTATCAGCTAGTCAGCTGAGAAAATAATGTCTAATCTGAAGATGGCAGATATGAGCAGGCTGCCTAGTTGAGCATAACCAGCGGGACAGGAGCCGTGGCTCAGTTCGTCTGTATTAGATGAAGAGTAAAGCGGGGGAGTGGGACTCCCCTGGCAGTTCAGGGGTTAAGAGTCCACCTTGTGCTGCAGAGTGTCCGCGTGTCACCCCTGGTGGAGGAACACAGCTCCCACGTTCTCTGCAGCAACTGAAAGATCCATGTGCCACACCGAGAGAGTCCCTGTGCCCCGAGGAAGATCCCACGTGCCATACAAAGATCATGGGTGCCACAGCTAAGAACCTGATGCAGCAAGAGAAAGAAAAGTTGGGGAAAACAGTCAGTGTGAGAGGAACCCAGGCTAGGAGAAATCCTCACTCAAAATGCAAAGCAAGAAACAGAGAAGGAAAAGAAAGAATCTGGAATTGAAATCTATGGCCATTGAAGATAGAAAAGGAGAACTGAAGAGTTCTCAGAGGGTACTCTTGAGATGAGGGTCTCTCCAGTGTGGTCGGGGCCAGCAGCATCGGCACCCCTGGGAGCTAATCAGAAATATAGTCTCAGGCGCTCTCCAGACCTGCAGCAGTGAGCCACCCAGGGGAGTCATGCACACCTTCCTCCTCGCTGAGAGGCGTCGCCCTGGTCCCCTCCTTTCTTCCACAGAGTGAGACTTTACGTTGCCAAGAGGTGCCAAACACGACTTAAATCTTGATTATTCCTTTAAGAGGTGAGCCATCTTATGCCCATTTCACAGATGAGGAAACTGAGGCTCTCTGGTCCTGAGCCACCCGCTTTGTAATTTCTGAAGTTTTAGTGTCAAGCCCTCAGAATTCCATTCCCACACTCTTAACCACAAACCTTTTTCTGCTTTGCAGGAAATAACAGGAAATAGTCTCCCTCCTATAAAAACTCCAGAAAAGGACGTGTGACATTGCCCTAAGTCACCTGCAAGGGAGGCTGTAAATCAATTTTCAACATTTTCATTCTCTATAGTGAAACCACTCGGAATAAGTGGGTTTACTATTTAATCAGTAAAAAAAAAAAAAAAAAAAGGAGGGTTCAGATGGTAAGTGATTAAGAAAAAAGGGTAAACACCAGCTGTAGTGGGTGAGGACACATAAACTCAGGACTTTCTCCTCTGGACACGTGAAAGCAAGAGCTCTGGCTTTTGGATCTAAATCAGTCTACATTGGCCAAAGACTGTGCTTTTCCACATTCCTTGTTTAAATACAAAGCCCAACCTCTGTTCAGTTCAGTTCAGTTCAGTCGCTCAGTCGTGTCCGACTCTTTGCGACCCCATGAATCGCAGCACACCAGTCCTTCCTGTCCATCACCAACTCCGAGTTCACTCAGACTCACATCCATCGAGTCAGTGATGCCATCCAGCCATCTCATCCTCGGTCGTCCCCTTCTCCTCCTGCCCCCTATCCCTCCCAGCATCAGAGTCTTTTCCAATGAGTCAACTCTTCACATGAGGGGGCCAAAGTACTGGAGTTTCAGCTTTAGCATCATTCTTTCCAAAGAAATCCCAGGGTTTATCTCCTTCAGAATGGACTGGTTGGATCTCTTTGCAGTCCAAGGGACTCTCAAGTGTCTTCTCCAGAAGCTCTATACAGTCAACAAAAACAAGACCAGGCACTGACTGTGGCTCAGATCATGAACTCCTTATTGCCAAATTCAGACTGAAATTGAAGAAAGCAGGGAAAACCGCTAGACCATTCAGGTATGACCTAAATCAAATCCCTTATGATTATACAGTGGAAGTGAGAAATAGATTTAAGGGCCTACATCTGATAGACAGAGTGCCTGATGAACTATGGACTGAGGTTCGTGACATTGTACAGGAGACAGGGATCGAGACCATCCCCATGGAAAAGAAATGCAAAAAAAGCAAAATGGCTGTCTGGGGAGGCCTTACAAATAGCTGTGAAAAGAAGAGAAGCGAAAAGCCAAGGAGAAAAGGAAAGATATAAGCATCTGAATGCAGAGTTGCAAAGAATAGCAAGAAGAGATAAGAAAGCCTTCTTCAGCAATCAATGCAAAGAAATAGAGGAAAACAACAGAATGGAAAAGACTAGAGATCTCTTCAAGAAAATTAGAGATACCAAGGGAACATTTCATGCAAAGATGGGCTTGATATAGGACAGAAATGGTATGGACCTAACAGAAGCAGAAGATATTAAGAAGAGATGGCAAGAATACACAGAAGAACTGTACAAAAAGGATCTTCACAACCCGGATAATCACAATGGTGTGATCACTCATCTAGAGCCAGACATCCTGGAATGTGAAGTCAAGTGGGCTTTAGAAAGCATCACTAGGGACAAAGCTAGTGGAGGTGATGGGATTCCAGTTGAGCTATTTCAAATCCTGAAAGATGATGCTGTGAAAGTGCTGCACTCAATATGCCAGCACATTTGGAAAACTCAGCAGTGGCCCCAGGACTGGAAAAGGTCAGTTTTCATTCCAATCCCAAAGAAAGGCAATGCCAAAGAATGCTCAAACTACCGCACAATTGTACTCAACCTCTGTTAGGTGTCCTGAACTTTCCAAACAGTGTTAGTCATCCACTCATGTCTGACTTTGTCTGAGGCCCCCCAGGCTCCTCTGTCCGTGGGATTCTCCAGGCAACAATACTGGCGTGGGTTGCCATTCCCTTCTCCAGGGGATCTTCCTGACCCAGGGATCGAACCTGGGTCTGCTGCATGGGGGGCAGAGTCTTTATGATGTGAGCCACCAGGAAAAGCCTCAGACAAAAGATGTGCCCAACCCCTATTATCCTTCCCAGGCGACGCTGGTGGTAAAGACTCTGCCCAACACTGCAGGAGACGGAAGAGACGCAGTGTGAATCCCGGGCCGGGAGGACACACTGGAGGAGGACACGGCAATCCCCTCCAGCACTCTGGCCCAGAGAACTCCATGGGCAGAGCAGGCTGGTGGGCTACACTCCATGGGGCCGCACGGGGCCGGGTACGGCTGGCGCGCACTCTTTCAGGGCGGGAGGCACCATCGTCTCGCTATTGTTTTCACAGGCTCTACCTCAGTCTTGGGGAAAATTACTTTAATTCTCTGAGCCTGAGTCTTATCTGAAAGTCAGGCTGATGATAACAGCAGACAGAATTTACTGAGCACTCATCATGTGCTGATGTGGGGCTGTTTCGTGTGCCGGGCTTCCTTAATCATCAAAAGCATTATTGTCTCCACGTTTGCACAGGAGACCACTTCTTGACCACTGCAGGAAGCACAACCAAGAGCACTGTATTCTACCCAAGGGGCCACCTTGAGCCTGTAAGGGTCATTAAGCGCTTACCTAGTAAGCTACTGATCCACACAGTCAAAGGCTTTGGCATAGTCAATAAAGCAGAAGTAGATGTTTTTCTGGAACTCTCTCGCTTTTTCGATGATCCAGTGGATGTTGGCAATTTGATCTCTGGTCCCTCTGCCTTTTCTAAATCCAGCTTGCACATCAGGAAGTTTATGGTTCATGCACTGTTGAAGCCTGGCTTGGAGAATTTTGAGCATTACTTTACTAGCATGTGAGATAAGTGCAGTTGTGCAGTAGTTTGAATATTCTTTGGTATCGCCTTTCTTTGGGGTTGGAATGACAATTGACCTTTTCCAGTCTTGTGGTCACTGCTGAGTTTTCCAAATGTGCTGGCATATTGAGTGCAGCACTTTCACAGCAACATCTTTTAGGATTTAAAATAGCTCAGCTGGAATTCCATCATCTCCACTAGCTTTTCGTAGTGATGCTTCCTAAGGCCCACTTGACTTCGCATTCCAGGATGTCTGGCTCTAGGTGAGTGATCCACACCATCATGATTATTGGGTTCATGAAGATCTTTTTTGTACAGTTCTGTGTATTCTTGCCACCTCTTCTTAATATCTTCTGCTTCTGTTAGGTCCATACCATTTCTGTCCTTTATTGTGCCCATCTTTGCATGAAACGTTCCCTTGGTATCTTAATTTTCTAGAAGAGATCTCTAGTCTTTCCCATTCTATTGTTTTCCTCTGTTTCTTTGCATTGATCACTGAGGAAGGCTTTCTTACCTTTCCTTGCTATTCTTTGGAACTCTGCATTCAAATGAGTATCTCTTTCCTTTTCTGCTTTGCCTTTTGCTTCTCTTCTTTTCATAGCTATTATGCCTCTTGAGAAATCTGTATGCAGATCAAGAAGCAATAGTTACAACTGGACATGAAACAACAGGCTGGTTCCAAATAGGAAAAGGAGTATGTCAAGGCTGTATATTGTCACCCTGCTTATTTAACTTATATGCAGAGTACATCATGAGAAACGCTGGGGTGGAGGAAGCACAAGCTGGAATCAAGATTGCTGGGAGAAATAACAGTAACCTCAGATATGCAGATGACACCATCCTTATGGCAGAAAGTGAAGAACTAAAGAGCCTCTTAATGAAGGTGAAAGGGGAGAGTAGAAAAGTTGGCTTAAAGCTCAACATTCAGAAAACGAAGATCATGGCATCTGGTCCCATCACTTCATGGCAGATAGATGGGGAAACAATGGAAACAGTGACAGACTTTATTTTGTGGGGCTCCAAAATCACTGCAGATGGTGACTGCAGCCATGAAATTAAAAGACACTTGCTCCTTGGAAGAAAAGCTATGACCAACCTAAGCAGCATATTCAAAAGCAGAGACATTACTTTGCCAACAAAGTCCATCTAGTCAAAGTTATGGTTTTTCCAGTGATCATGTATGGATGTGAGAGTTGGACTATAAAGAAAGCTGAGTGCTGAAGAATTGATGCTTTTGAACTGTGGTATTGGAGAAGACTCTTGAGAGTCCCTTGGACTGCAAGGAGATCCAACCAGTCCATTCTGAAGGAGATCAACCCTGGGATTTCTTTGGAAGGAATGATGCTAAAGCTGAAGCTCCAGTACTTTGGCCACCTAATCCTGATGCTGGGAAAGATTGAAAGTGGGAGGAGAAGGGGACGACAGAGGATGAGATGGTTGGATGACATCACCAACTCAATGGACATGAGTTTGAGTAAACTCCGGGAGTTGGTGATGGACGGGGAGGCCTGGTGTGCTGCAATCCATGGGGTCGCAGAGTTGGACACGACTGAGCAACTGAACTGAACTGAAATAGTAAGGTAGCAAGCAAAAGATTAGATTTGAACCCAGCTTCACTGATAGCGGAGCCAAGGGCAAGCGTGTTCCCTGGTCTGTGCTTCATTTTCCCTATCTGTGCCTCTAGCTTGTAGAGTTAGAAAGCTGCGTAAGGCACAGGAAGCCACAGGGCTGAGAGTAAGCTCATAAAACAGAAGCTGATATTATTTTCTTACCAGTTCTCTGAACAGTAACAATGACGCTGTTTTTTTGTTTGTTTGTTTGTTTGTTTTGAGTATGTACTCTCTCAGCCAGAATTTGAAATGGACCATCTCTAGTCCTGCAACAAATCCTCTTAGATTCTGAGAGGTGGTTACTTCTCAGTTACAAAGGCTACACTTTAAAATACTCCAGTATAACTAGTGTGATAAACAGTCCATGCGTTTGCATGCCAAGTCGCTTCAGTTGTGTCCAACTCTTTGTGACCCCATGCACTGCAGGGCTACTCTGCCCAAGGGATTCTCCAGGCAGGAATACTGGAATGGGTTGCCATGCCCTCCTCCAGGGCATCTTCATGACATTAGTCCAAATTCAGCTGTAGGAGTATGGTCAGCTAACTGACACTAGAGAAGAAATTATTTAAAGAGAGTTAGCAAACACCCTTGGCAGAAAGGACCACCCTTCCAGCCGTGGTTTTGAAACTGTTTACCTCAGATTGAAACTTGAACCATGTGCTTGGGACTCAAACCCAGCCAAAACCCACGGTACGTAGTTTCAGGACCTAATGAAGCTCAGGTTCTTGATGTCTCATCGCAGAATTTAGTGAGAGACAAAGTGATAGGTAAGAAGTGGATTTATTCAGATTCAGAGAAACACACTCCACAGAAAGTGTAGACCATCGCAGAGGGTGAGTGCGGCCAAGTAATGTGGTTAGTCTTTATAGACTGGGTGATTGCATATGCTAATGAGTGGGAGGGGTATGCCAACTGTTTTGGGGAAGGGGAAGAGATTTGCAGGCATTGGGCCACTGCCCATTCCTTGGTCTTTTGACAGTGCCTTGGAACTGTCATGGCACCTCTGTGTGTGCCATTTCGCTTGCTGATTGAGGATCAAGGTCTAATCAAAGTCTACTTGTCTGCCGTCTTGGACCCATTTGATTCTAATCAGTTTATGTTGTGTCCTTGGCCTAAGTCATTCTTTCAAAAGCTGTGCCCTGCCCCTTTCCCTCCTGTTATGTTTACAAGTTGTTGTTCAGTCACTCAGTTCTGTCTGACCCCATGAACTGCAACACACCAGGCTTTCCTGTCCTTCACTATCTCCCTGAGTTTGCTCAAATTCATGTCCATTGAGTCAGTGATGCCATCCAACCATCTCATCCTCTGTCGTCCCCTTCTCCTCCTGCCTTCAATCTTTCCCAGCATCAGCGTTTTTTCAAATGAGTCAGTTCTTTGCATCAGGTGGCCAAAGTATTGGAGTTTTAGCTTCAACATCAGTCCTTCCAATGAATGTTCAGGACTGATTTCCTTTTAAGATGGACTGGTTGGATGTCCTTGCAGTCCAAGGGACTCTCAAGAGTCTTCTCCAACACCACAGTTCAAAAGCATCAATCCTTCGGTGCTCAGCTTTCTTTATAGTTCAACTCTCACATCCATACATGACCACTGGAAAAACTATAGACTGACTTTTGTCGGCAAAATAATGTCTCTGCTTTTTAATATGCTATCTAGGTTGGTCATAACTTTCCTTCTAAGGAGTAAGTGTCTTTTAATTTCATGGCTGCAGTCACCATCTGTTATGATTTTAGAGCCCCCCAAAATAAAGTCTGCCAGTTTCCACTATTTCCCCATCTATTTGCCATGAAGTGATGGGACCAGATGCCATGATCTTCGTTTTCTGAATGTTGAGCTTTAAGCCAACTTTTTTACTCTCCTCTTTCACTTTTCTCAAGAAGCTCTTTAGTTCTTCGCTTTCTGCTATAAGTGTGGTGTTATCTGCATATCTGAGGTTATTGACATTTCTCCCGGCAATCTTGATTCCAGCTTGTTCTTCATCCAACCCAATGATTCTCATGATGTACTCTGCATATAAGTTAAATATGCAGAGTACAGTTCGGCTCCAGGAGAAAGGAGCAGTGACCCCATGAGAGACTGACCCGGACTTGCCGGTGAGTGCCCAGGAGTCTCCAGCTTAGGCATGGGTCGGCGGGGGCCTGCTGCAGGGCTGGGGGCACTGAGTGCAGCAGTGCATCATGGGATCTTTTGAAGGAGGTCGCCATTATCTTCATTACCTCCACCATAGTTTGGCCCCAGGTAAATAGTACAATTCTTTCTCTTGCAACTCAGAGATAGGTTTTTCATTGGTAAAACTAGTTAATCGGCATGATGGTATTAGAAATGGATTTGCATTGGTGAAAGTTTCAGACTTTATTTTTTTGGGCTCCAAGATCACTGCAGATGGTGATTGCAGCCATGAAATTAAAAGACGCTTACTCCTTGGAAGAAAAGTTATGACCAACCTAGACAGTATATTCAAAAGCAGAGTACTTTGCCGACTAAGGTCTATCTAGTCAAGGCTATGGTTTTTCCTGTGGTCCTGTATAGATGTGAGAGTTGGACTGTGAAGAAGGCTGAGCGCTGAAGAATTGATGCTTTTGAACTGTGGTTTTGGAGAAGACTCTTGAGAGTCCCTTGGACTGCAAGGAGATCCAACCAGTCCATTCTGAAGGAGATCAACCCTGGGATTTCTTTGGAAGGAATGATGCTGAAGCTGAAACTCCAGTACTTTGGCCACCTCATGCGAAGAGTTGACTCACTGGAAAAGACTCTGATGCTGGGAGGGATTGGGGGCAGGAGGAGAAGGGGACGACCGAGGATGAGATGGCTGGATGGCATCACTGACTCGATGGACGTGAGTCTGAGTGAACTCCGGGAGATGGTGATGGATGGGGAAGCCTGGCGTGCTGCGATTCATGGGGTCGCAAAGAGTCAGACACGACTGAGCGACTGAACTGAACTGAAACCTGTTGGAGTCTTGTGACTTAACTAGAATGCATTACGGGATATAACAATCAATCCTTCACCTACATCCTTCCCCCACCCCTCCCTAATTAATTCTGTGTCCATCCACTAGTTTAGGAGGAGTTGTGATTACATCATTGACCAGGGAGCACAGAATCCTGCTTTGGGAACGCTGTTATGCCTGCCCGGGAGCACTTTGCATTCAGGGTGTAACCAGAGTCCCTGGAAGAAAAGAGTGCTGGGAGCCTCCAGAACAGGCTGCATGAACTCTTCTGTGCCTGCTTTGCCGAGCAGCGTTTGGCTGTAGGAGTAGCAGAATTGGGACAGAGACTTAATTTTATGACGACATGTAGTTAGAGCATGGACCAACAGTGAACCGTCACCTCTGCCAAAAAACAGCGCAAGAACTCTTTCATGCAGCTTGGCTTAAATCACAGTCGTTTACCTGGAATCCAATAGCCATCACCCATGTCATCCTTCCTAAGAGAATTGCTGCTGGTCCGGCTTCTAGTCAGCAATTTAGTCAGAGAAGACAAGACACGACCTGTGACTAGTCTAAGCCAGGCGTCAGCAAACTGTGGCCTGCAGGCGAAGTCCAGCCCGCCACCTGTCTGTGTAAATAAAGTTTTATTGAAACATAGCCACACCCACTCATTTATATGTTGCTGTTGTAATAGCAGAGTTGAGTAGTTGTGACAGAGATTATCTGGGCCAAAAAAACTAAAATAGTTACTACTGGCCCTTTACAGAGAAAGTTTTCTGTGTCTAGTATAGGATCTGCACGTGTGCCAAGTCACTTCAGTCGTGTTTGACTCTGTGTGGCCCTATGGATGGTAGCCTGCCAGGCTCCTCTGTCCATGGGATTCCCCAGGCAAGAATACTGGAGTGGGTTGCCATGCCCTCCTCCAGGGAAACTTCCCGAGCCAGGGATCGGACCTGGGTCTGCCTGCATTGGTAGAAAGTGAAAGTGAAGTCGCTCAGTCGTGTCCGACTCTTTGCGACCCCATGGACTGTAGCCTACCGGGCTTCTCCGTCCATGGGATTCTCCAGGCAAGAATACTGGAGCGGGTTACCATTTCCTTCTCCAGGGGATCTTCCTGACCCAGGGATCAAACCCGGGTTTCCCGCATTGGAGGCAGACGCTTTAACCTCTGAGCCACCAGGGAAGCGAGTTCTTTATCACTAGCGCCACCAGGGAAGCCCCAAGTATTGTCAAAGCGTTCTCCAGGACAGAAGCATTGGCCTCACCCGGGAGCTCGTAGGAAGTGCAGGCTGTCATGCCTCACTCAGGCCCACCCTGGAATCAGAGTGTTTAGGGAGTAAAACTTCCCACAAGGGGGACAAAGAATGTCATGTCTGGCTTAGATCAAACAGCCTTCATCTGGGTGTACTGATGGCCAAACTAAATGCAGGCTCTGTTAGTGGGGGAGAAGAAGAAATAACTGTCAGGTAGTCTGATTCTTGGGTTGGGAAGATCCCCTGGAGAAGGGAAAGGCTACCCACTCTAGCATTCTGGCCTGGAGAGTTGCATGGATTGTAGTCCATGAGGTTGCGAAGAGTCAGACATGTCTGAGTGACTTTCACTCTTATGGATTTTTTTACATATATAAACAAAGCCCCAGGCACTGAGAGTTTATATATTACTATCATGGATTTGATGCATGGGTTGAGTAGACCCCCTGGAGAAGGGAATGGCAACCCACTGCAGTATTCTTGCCGGGATAGTCCCATGGACAGAGGAGCCTGGTGGGACAGTGACAGCGTGTGAGGCCACAAACAGCGGGACCTGACTGAGCCCTCGTTCACACGGTCGTGATAAAGGTAAGATCCCCACGATGGGCTTACAGCGCCAAGAGTCTGCAGACTCCCCACGA
>NW_024070194.1:2172488-2257836 GCF_014754425.2 Oryx dammah
CTGCAGACTCCCCACGATGGGCTTACACCGCCAAGAGTCTGCAGACTTCCCATCAAGAGCCAGACGCTGAATGCTTCGGGCTTTATGTGCCACTCGGCGTCTCTCACAGCCGCGCTGATGGAGTAATGTGAAAAATACCCACAGACAGTGCATAAAGCCATGGGTCTGGTTGTGTTCCAATGAAACCTTATTTATAAGAACAGGTGGTGAGTGGGTTTTGGCCAGCAAGCCATACTTTGCCGATCCCTGTCCTATACCTTAGTCATTCAGAGCACGGAACTGGATCCAGACAGATTCAGACCCTGGTTTTCTCACTTACCAGCCGTGTGACTGCAGAGCGCACGTAACCTCTCTGTGTTCCACTTTCCTTGTGTAAAACTGAAGACGCTTAGACCTCCAGGAAACAGAGAAACCACCAAAACTATGCATGAATGTCCTCCTATTAGGGCAGCTCCAGGGTTGGTTAATTCAATTATTCTGGCCCCAGGTTCTTTGGATCTTGTTCTGCCTGCCTTGGTATATTCGCTTTGAATCTCAGGTTTGCCCCTCTTAGCCACAAAACGGCTGCCACAGCACCTGCTGGCATTTATTCACCTACAAAATGCCTAAGACTTGGAAGAGAGAATAATTCTTCCCTTGCTTATCATGAGCAAGAATAATCATCTGAGAGACACAGACCATCCCACTTACTTCACATCTCATTGGTCAGAATCATGTCACATGGCTAGTCCTTAATCAGTTATTCCCAAGAGAAATAAAATTACCTTAACCGCTTAGACTACTTTAGCCACACCAGCTGGGAGTGGAGTCTAGGCATTGAGAATTTGTTAAAGCTGTGAAGATGAGCTGACCTGTGGCTGAGGTGAGAACCACTGATACCAATCAATACTTCATGCCCTGGGACTGTTGAGGTCCTAGCTTTCCCTGAAGCAGGTAGCAGTCAAGATAAATAAAATTTAAAGTATATGTATGTGTGTACATGCAAACTGTGTTTTATTAGCAAAGAAAATAATTAGTGATTGCTATTAGACTACAGCTGGGCTTCCCAAGTGGCGTTAGTGATAAAGAACATGCCTGCCAAGGCAGGAGATGTAAGAGATGCGGGTTCTGCCCCTGGGTTGGGAAGATTCCCTATAGGAGGGCATGGCAACCCGCGCCAGTATTCTTGCCTTGAGAATCCCGTAGACAGAGGAGCTTGGTGGGCTGCAATCCAGAGAGCTGCAGAGTCGGACACAACTGAAGTGACTTAGCATGCATGCATGCGTTAGACAACAGCCAGGCTATGCTCGGCATAATTTTGAAAAAAATAATATGTTGTCCCTTGAATATTTTTAAGTTGATATCTTAAATTCTTTACCATAATTCAAATAAGCCCATTTTTCCTAACAAGAAATAGAAAATAGTAAACATTTTGTATGGAAAAAAAAATACAGTGTTTTAGGTTCAAGATGGTGGAGTAGACGGACGTGCATTCATTTCCGTCTCCAAGAGCACCAAAATCACAATTAGCTGTTGAACAGCCATCCACAGGAGGACGCTGGAACCCACCAAAAAAAGATACCCCACATCCAAAGACAAGAAGCAACAGCGAGACGGTAGGAGGGGCGCAATCACAACAAAATCAAACCCCATACCCGCCGGGCGGGTGACCCGCACACTAGAGAACGGTGACACCAAAGAAGTTCTGCACTGTTGTGAAGGTTCTGAACTTCCCAGCCTGTGGATCTGACAGAGGGGCTGGGAATCCCCAGGGAATCGGAACTTGAAGGCCAGCAGGATTTGATTACAGGACTTCCAGAGGACTGGGGAAAACAAAGCCTCCAGTCTTGGAGGGCACAAATGAAATTTTGCATGCACCAAGACCCAGAGGAGAGGAGCAGTGACCCCACGGGAGACTGAACCAAAACTCCCTGCTAGGGTTGGAGGGTTTCCGGTTGGAGGGTCTCCCGTGGGGGCATGGGTCAGCAGGGTCGGGAGCACTGGACAGTCCCCCCTGGTGTAAATCCTCTTGCAGTTCGCTATTATCCCTACCATAGAGCCACCTGTTTGGGTCACCTCAGGCCAAAGAGCTATCAGGGAGGGAGTTCAACCCCACCCGTCAGCAAATAATTGTATTAAAGTTTTACTAAGCAAGGCCCTGCCCGTCAGAGCAAGACCCAGTTTTTCCCATCACCACTCCCTCCCGTCAAGAAGCTTACCCAAGCCTGTTAGCCTCATCCATCAGAGCGCAGCAGAAGCAGCAGGAAGAAACACAGTCTCACAGTGGCTAAAACAAAAACTGTATTATGGAAAGTTAATCACAATGAAAAAGCAGAAAGTTATGTCCCAGATGAAGGGACATGATAAAACCCCAGAAAAACAACTGAATGAAGTGGAGATAGGCAAGCTTTCAGAAAAAGAATTCAGAATAATGGTCGTGAAGATGATCCTGGATCTTGGGGAAAAGAATGGAGGCAACGATTGAGAAGACGCAGGAAATGTTTGACAAAGACCGAGAAGAACTAAAGAACAAACAAACAGAGGTGAAGAGAACTCCAGAAGGAGTGCACAGCAGGGTAACTGAGGCAGAGGAAGGGACAGTTGAGCTGGAGGACAGAGGGTGGAAATCACTCCACAGACCAGAACGTGGAAAACAATGCCGAGAGATGAAGACAGCCTCAGAGGGAAACGCACCAGCATCCCACTAAAGGGGTCCCAGGGAGAAGGGGGGGGGGGGTCTGAGGGAATATTTGAAGAGATGATAGCTGAAAACTTCCTGAATACGGTAAAGGAAACAGTCAACCAAGTCCAGGAAGCACAGAGTCCCAGGCAGGGTAAACCCAAGAAGCAGCACACTGAGACGCAAAGCAATCAAAAGGACAAAAATTAAAGACAGAGATAAAATATTAAAAGCAACAAGGTATAAGTGAAAAATAACACACAAGGGAACTCCCATCAGGCTATCAGCTGATTTCTCAACAGAAGCTCTACAAGCCAGAAGGGAATGGCATGCTATATTTAAAGTGAAGAAACAGAAGAACCTCCAACCAAAAATACTCTACTCAGCAAGACTCTCCTTCAGACTTGATGGAGAAATCAAAAGCTTCCCAGAAAAGCAAAAGTTAAGAGAACTCAGCTCCACCAAGCCAGCTTTATAACAAATGCTGAAGGACCTTCTCTGGGCAGGGAACACAGAAGAAGGAAAAGACTTACAGAAAGTAAAGTGAAGTGAAAGCTGCTCAGTCATGTCTGACTCTTTTCAACCCCATGGACTATACAGTTCATGGAATTCTCCGGGCCAGAACACTGGAGTGGACAGCCTTTCCCTTCTCCAGGGGATCTTCCCAACCCAGGGATCGAACCCCAGTCTCCTGCATTGCCGGCAGATTCTTTACCAGCTGAGCTATCAGGGAAGCCCTACAGAAAGTAAACCCAAAACAGTCAAGAAAATGGTAATAGGATCATATATATCGATAATTACCTCAAAAGTGAATAGTTTAAATGCACCAACCCAAAGACTAGACCGGCTGGGGGGGGGGGGGGCGGGGATGAAACCACGCGCATGCGTGCGCTCCCAGGTACCACATCACTCTGCTTGATCCCGCCCCCGTCCATTGCATATTCTATACAATTTTTACAGTTATTTTTACACTCTATGCCATTTTATACAATTATTTTGTGGTGTTAAGTTAATCATGTTCGCATTATGGCTTGCAATTTTATCTCATTTTTTGTCTGGGTATTGATTGTGAAAACTGATAAGCATGTTTTACTCTTGGGATCATGTAACTCTTTCTCGCTTAATACCATTGTATCATAATCGGTCAACAGAAAAATAATAGAGCTCTGTGTGCTGTGCCGTGCTTAGTCACTCAGTCTATTGACTCCTTGTGACCCCATGGACTGGAGCCCGCCAGGCTCCTCTGTCCATGGGATTCTCTAGGCAACAATCCTGGAGTGGGTTGCCATGCCCTCCTCCAAGGAATCTTCCCAACCCAGGGATCGAACCCCGGTCTCCTGCATTGCAGGAGGATTCTTACCATCAGAGCACCACGGAAGCCTATATCACCAAAACTAGGATCTCATAGAGAAACCTGCGATCACTTTTTAAAATCCCGATGCCTATCAGAGTTATCTTGAAATTTTTTGAAAAACACAAATGCTCAGGTATTGCTTTCTTTCTCCAGAGGTCCAGGTGTGTTTCTAATGAGCAGCCATGTTTAAGAAAACTGGAGTATATGATGATCTGCTTTCATCTAGTTTGTTTCACTTTTTCTATTTCATATTCAATGCTTCCTTTTCATTTAGTTTATGTTCTCCAATTTCTCCATCTCTCTCTCTTTTTTTTTTTGATGGTTTTTCTCAAGCCTTTATCAAGTGTAGTAAAAAAGCTTTTGTATACCTATATATAAATATGTATAATATATATATTTTATGAAACATTAATTTTTGCCTAACTAAAAAAATCATGACTTAGTTTGACTTAGTATGAATAGAATGCTAGATTTCTAATTAAAAAATAGATAGGCAACAAGAAACAAAGGTTTACTGTATGGTATAGGGAACTATAGTCAATATCTTAGAATAACCTATGATGGAAAATAATTTCAAAAATAATACATGTGTATTTGGATAACTGAATAACCTTGCATTTTTAAAAAATCATAATACAATGAATGACTATAATTGGAATCCATAATTCATTATATGACTTGACAAAGTAAGTTTTCAGTAATGTATTAAACACCATGCATTAAATCTGAAAATATATATATAAATATTTTATCCTGAGACATGTCCAGTGTATTCTGAAATATTTGAAGGTTCTAGAAAACTTTTCAGTTACATGTATAAGAATAAATAATATTATTAAACCTCTGTCATTGTTTGGAATACTACCTAGAAAGAAACACATATAAAGGACTTTCCTGGCTGTCCAGTGGTTAAGACTCCAGACTGCCAACGAGGGGAATGTGGGTTCAATCCCTGGTCTAAGAACTAAGATCCCATATGCTGCATGGCACAGCCCCTCAAAAAAATAAATAAGTAAACAAAAATTAAAAATAGAAAAATTTTTTTTCAAAAAAAAAAGCAATGCATTTAAGATAAAGTAATATAGAATGTCCACATTTAGGTGCCTTGATTAATCATCAAAGTTGGGTTTCCCAAAAACAACATTTGAATTAGTCCATTTGTTTTTCACCTTGAAGATTATTGCACCACCCACCCACCTCAATGCTCCATAAAGTTGCTGGCGTACTCCCTGTACCAGAATTCTTTGTAACGTACTAAAAGGGTTACTGTGAATTTAGGCATGCCGGAGCATTCCCAGACAAGTTTAGGAAGAAGTTCATGTAAGTGTAAACATGTAGATTCTAGAAAGTAATGCCCTGAACACTCTCCCTGTCACATCCTCTTGTTTTGAGACCACAGAAATCCACTGGGTTGCTTTGCAGATTAAATGAGGTAATACAATCGAGCAGCTAGGATGATGCATTGGATACACGGCATGTACTCAGTAATTGGTAGCTTCTATGATTGTTTCCAGTTACAAATAAATGAGGAATGCCTTGTTTCCCTGTCCGACAAGGGGAAGGAGGTTCCGCAGCGGGAAGTCAGAGGATCCTCTTAGATCTGAGGATGTGCCGTCTGATAACCCTGCACCTGGATAGCGGTGCCCAAGCCCGTCAAGCCTGGGCCGGTCTCGGTGACGGTCACACAGGTGAGTGCAGGAGGCCAACAGGACTCCTCAGCACAGAGACCTTCCCATCTCGAGGGCCCGCCTCTGTCCCCTCCTCTGCTCGCTGCTCTCTTCCAGAGCCTGGATCTTCACCTGTGGCCTCTGCCTTTCCCACAGATCGCGTCCTTGGGCCCCCACCCCTGGTCACCGCGCCCAACCGGACCTCTCCATCCTGTCCCTCCTCCTGAATCCCCTCCCCGGCCCTCCTCGGCAGCTGAAAACATCCTGCTCTTTACCTTGTTAACTGAGCTCCGTGTTTTGTTCACTGCTGAATTCCCAGAACCATGTGTGTGCCTGATAGATGGTAGGTACTCAAGTAGGTAAAAACTGGTTGAGCGAGAAGGCAGGCACTCAAAAAGATGATGGAGCGTGAGGTCAGGTTTTGGGGGTGATTCAGTCGCGTGCTAGCTGAGGCACTGCACGCTCCTCATTGTTCTTCTCTAATAAATGAAAACAGCAAGGGCTTCCTTGCAGAGTTATCAGGAGGACTTAGCGCCGGTGTATTCAGAGCTGACAGCCTGGACTTCCCTGGTAGTCCACTGGCTGAGAATCCACCTTGCAATACAGTGGACACCAGTTCTATCTCTGGTCCTGAAAGATCCCACACGCCACAGGGCAGCTAAGCCCACTCACCCTAGAGAAAGGACTAACAGCCCACAGGGCCCAGCACAGAAGACACTATTATTAATGTTGTTCATTAACTTTAAAAACATGGGTGTACAGTTATACTCATCAATCCTGGAAACCTATGAAAAACAAAGCCACTGTTACAACATCAAAACAGTCACATGGTAACCAGATCAGTTTCCAAGATCTCCAGCTTCCGTTAGTAGGCAATAATAGAAAAAAATAACTGTTGGGTAAGAAACTCCAACTGTCCTTGGTTTTCATTCTTCTTTGGTTACAGAATTTTCACATTTATAAACAAAGCTCCAAATGATGAGAGTTTGTATATAACTATCATGGGATAAACATCAGATTCAAATCTGGTAGCTTCTCACTTCAACAACTTATTTTTCTTGCAGTTTTGAAATAACATACAAAAACAAGAATTTTTAAGTCTCGTGGAAAATAGTGTGGTTTTTTTGGAAATTACTCTAGAAGTTTGGCTTTTTAGAAAAGTATTTGTATGCAGTTTTGATAAAGTTGATAAAGATGAAGATTTTTAGTTTGTTCTAAATTTAGGATAAAAATGCTTCCAAATTTTGAGATTTAAAAAAGGGAAAAGGAGAAAAGTTTGTTTTCATTTGTTTTACATCTTCCTTGGATCCTAACAGATTCAGTTTTCCAATTTTTTTCTTTTCTTTCTTTTTTCTCCAATTATTATTATTTCTGACATTTCATAATCATTTTTTCTGTTAAGCAGCACATTAAAAAGGCATTTTTGGAGCAGAGGCAATATATGGGTTTAAGAGCATGGGCTTAGGTGATCTAGAGCAAGGATCTGCAAATTTTTTCTGTAAAGGAATAAGTGTTAATAATAAATATTGTAGACTTTGCAAGCCATAGTGTCTCTGCCATTGTAGCTCAAAAATAGTCACAGACAATACATAACTAAGTGACCGTGGCTGTGTTCCAATAAAACTTTATTTACAAAAACAGATCTTGAGCTGGATTTGTCCATCTGGCTGTAAGTAGCAACCGCTGAGCTAGAATTCCGTTTTATCTCCACCATTTTCTAGCTGTGATCTGGCTGCTGTTGTTCAGTTGCTCAGTCGTGTCTGACTCTCTGTGACCCCGTGGACTGCAGCTGCCCTCCCTGTCCTTCGCCATCTCCTGGAGATGGTCTGACTCTCAGTCTCCATTTATCTATCAAACAGACATAACTATACCACTTACTGGCTCAGAGGACAAAGTGGATCCAGGTATAAATCATTCCACGTGAGGCTCCTATCACTGCTGCCTCTGCTGCTTCTTCCTCCTCTCTTCTCAAGGTGAGATAACAATCAGCCCAAGGCATGCATTTAGAAGGCGTCTGGAAGCGAGTCCCCTTGTCCAGCGAGTTTAACTTGGTCCTAACTTAGCTTCTGGCTAAAAATGCCTTTTCTGTCTTTAGGCAATTCCATTCAAGGTAAGTCCGAGGAGGAAAAAAAAGGAGGAACAGATCAGTCTCTTTGGGGAGAGGGGCAATTCTCGCCCCACCAAACACTCCTGCCCTCAAATCTCGACCCTTTTTTGGAGGAAAACTCTGCTCCCCAAGTTTACCCATTTTGTCCAAAAGCCAGAGCTGGCCTGATGAGCCCTTGAAGGCATATCATGAAGCTGGTGCCTCTGACCGCAGAGCTGCTCACACGAGCACCATGGCAAAACCAAGCTTTATTTACTCCAGGAACCACATCATCACAGAGGAAAAAGATCTCCAGGGATTTTCGTTTTCTTTTATCCTTTGGGATGCTTTTCTTATATCCGGATTTCCCATTTAAGTTTTTAGGATTTCCGGCATCAGGCTGGGCTTTGTCTCTCATTCTTTTGTGCTGATTGCCAAATGCCCACATATTATTTACACCTCCCATTCTTTCTGGGGCTTCTAATCCTCCCTTTCTTATTACTAGCATTTTTCCCCTAGAAACTCGCCTCTTTTTTTCCTAACCAGCAGGCGAGCTCCCCAAGCCTCAAGATAAACAGCAAACAAGATTGTGACTTTCAATGACAAATACAGCAGGTGATATATTTTCCAAGCCCCACATAATTTTTTAACTCAGGGATGACAACTTCTTCGGCTTTCCTGCTCTGAACATCAACAGGCCTGGTTCCTCTTTCGCTCCGGCCTCGTTGCATCTCTTCCTGAATTAAATTTTTCAATTAGCTGGCTTGTTAAGAGTCATGTGAAGCTGCCCGGCCCTTTAACTCAAATTTCCTTCTTCCCAGGCGTCACAGAAATTTGCAGTACACACCTCAAAAACAAAGAACAAAAAAGACCTCACTAGATGAACGAAAAGATTCAATCATATCCATGATTTCACCAGGTTTCTGACTGGATAATGAAAGCCGACTCCTCCCCTGAGAGGGGGGCGTCCCTCACCAACCTACCAATTTTACAACGCAAAATCCCACCCACTTCTTTCCAAGGACACACATTGTTCTAAATCCCTGTTGCCGTTACTCTTGCACCAAAAAAAAAAAAAAGAGCAGGAAGCTGCACCTAAGTTATAAGAGTGAGCTGCGATCTTTCTCTGAGCCCAAGATACAAGGAATAAACAGGAGGAATTAGCCAGTATGAAGCCTGCATTTGTAATAGATACAAGATGCACAAGCGTGAGCTTGGCGTGGCTGCCTTCTGGACTGGTAGGGGCAGGGGCGGGGGAGAAACGACATTTTTTTTTCTTTTTCTTGAGCCTCTCACTCTCAAGCCAGAGGAGAGATTAAAAACCACAGGGAGGGGCGCATTAAAAATAATGGATTTTAATGGGTTAATAATACTCTGCTTTAAACCTCTTTTAAAAGTTAATTCAGTCAGTTCTTCGGATGCAGGCAGGTGGAGGACAGTGTAGAGTAGAGGAACTGCTCTCAGTAGGTGAGTGTGTGTGAGCAGAGAAGCACAGAGTGGTCAGGAGATCAGAGGGTGCCTGAGAGTCGCCCACAGCCCGCCCAGAGGACCAGGGAAGGACGCTTAGCCCAGCCTCTCAAAGAGGCGCCGTGCCACATTGGAAACGTCCATTTTCCCTACCTACTCCAGTGACCCTCTGTATAAAGCGGGTAATGGTGAGAGCCTACCGGCCAGCACCGGGAACTCTGCTCCGTGCCCTGGGGTGACACGGATGGGAAAGAAGCCCAAAGCGGGGGTGGATGTGTGCCTGCAGCTGACTCACTCTGCTGAACAGTAAACCAGCAACACTGTAGAGCAACTACACCCCAAGAAAATTTTAAAATAATAACTAGTTAAATGTCCGTGTTTCTAACACGGACCACTCTCCAGGAGAGGGGTGAAGACCGATCAGTGTGAGTGTCTGCTAAGTGTGTATGCTGCTCTGTGCTGAGAGGGTTCCTGACACACGAGAACCTCACAGCGATTGTCGGCGGGGGAGGGGCGAGGCCCGACTTCCCCACGAGCCCTTTGATTTGAATCCTCTCCACCCCCATCCGAGAAGCATGTATAACCTCATTTTTCTCAAAAACGAATAGCTAATTTAAAAAAAGTGTATGTAGACTTAGAAAAAGGCTGATAGATAAGTTTAAAAAACCAAAACTAAGTTGTATAGTAGCGTCTATAAATTTGATTCCAGTGGTATATTTAAAACAAAGAGCCTGTGCCTGGGTGTACCCACAGACACACACAGGCACATCCACTCACAAACACGTACATATTTGTGAAGCGCGTCTGGAAGGATGTGTTAGAAGCAGTCGTCGGCTGTTGCGCTCGAGGTCTTGAGCGAGAAGTGAGAGCAAGGGGAGCGAGGCACTTCGAGGCTTTTCCTGAAATTTATGCTGCTCGAATCTTTCAGAGAGGTGACATATTGCGTCTATTTTTAAATTTAAAAAAGTAAATAACATGAGAAAAAAAGGAAATAGTCAACTACCCACAATACAGGAGAAATGTGGGCCCTGTCTTCCCGGGGAAGCCACACTCCCGTGAACCCTCACGGTAGATTCCTGCTTTCCACCTCCTTAGCAACGGGATGTTGTCCATCATCACTGACGCTGGAGTTTCTCCCCTTGCCCTATGCACCACTTGCTGCGACCGCTCCACTGGCCTCCTAGGGGCCCCGTTGGGGTCTTTGCCCCAGGGCCCACCTGGAGGCCCAGGAGCCTCTGCCCTCAGGGAGCTGGAGACACAGGGCCCAGAAAAGCCGGGGCTTGTGCCCAGGAGGCCTTCTTGCACTCCCTCTCCTGCCCCATGCTGTGAAGGACTCCATTAACAAGAAAGAAGTGACTTCACGATAAAATCCTGACCGGCTGGCTGCTGTCTTCTGTGACACGGCCATCCCGTGCAGAGGCTTCTGCTGGAGTCATAGCTGAGAGCGGCCTCAGGGGCGATCCCTTGGAAACACGCTCTCCTCTCTCAGTCAGCTGCAGGAAGACCTCCTACACTTTCTTCTGCGCTAGGCGTGTGCGAAAATGGAGTGGGGGAAAGCACTCTTGAAAGAAGAGCTCTAAGTCTCTATGTGGGTCCCAGTTTCCAGGCGCTTACACGGCAGTTCACCTACCGAAGTAAACATGTTTTGCAAACGGACATGATCTGGTTTCTGGGGACTGATAACAAACACCGAAGGTCAAATAGCAGCCCTAGTCATTTCTGCATGAACACTTTTCAGGCAAGTTTACAACTTATCCGACTTTCAGCACTTTAGGTTTTGTTTTTGTTTTTTTTCTCTTTTCTGGGCCAGTTTTGTCTTGCTTCTGTGATGTTCTGTTTGAAAGGTCCCTTCTTGCTTCCCAACAGTTGTTTGGAAATTTTCAACATGTAAGTCATGACCTTATTATTTTATTTGGGAGGGAGGGGTCAAGTCGAGAAGCCAAATTTATACAAATGAGAGAAATACAAATAAGGACGTGAAATTGGAGGAGTGGTCACACCCCGCTCTTCTTGTTTGGCAGTTGAAGTTTCTTGTTAATTTGGATCTCTTGAAATAATAATGGCTATGCTTGCAGGTATTTCTGAGACTCCATTTAGATTCCTTTAAATGGAGGTGAAACGTTAAAATAAAGCAGGACGGTCTCTCAAGATGAAAAAAAAAAAAAAGATCTACCGGCTATTGTCCTCAGTGCCTGATTGACTAGTAGAAAACACATCTCCATGGGAACAGATAAATGTCTGCTTTTCACGTGGTGAAATAACCAGCTCAGCCTGTGGAGCTTCACCAACCTAGCACTTTATTTGGATGGCTGTAAGCAGCCTCTCCCTTTTCATGTTCAGCCAAATTATCTGCCAGAATTTCTTTTCAAGTCGAGGGAGGAAAAAAAAAAAATCCCTCCCCCATCCCCCCACTGCATGGAGTTAATTACTGTACTTTCATCCGGGAGGGTGGGGAAAAATACACGCTGGGCTGAAATAGCACACAAACCACGGCTGGCGTCCGGTATCTGCCTCTTGTCTATTAGCTGTTGATGATTTTTTTTAAGGTATCGCAGTCTGCCGCAGTATTTGGGTAATCTCAGCGGATTAATGAAACAGCCTGGGAGGCAGGGCCTGGCACTGGCTGCTTTGGATTGTCTGCCGCCGCGCCTGTGTCGGGCTGTGTGACCTTAGGCAGGTGGGGAGCAGCGCTGTTTTCATACGGTGATCTGAGAAAGGGAGGCGGAGGGAAGGCTAGGAAACGCGGCTGCAGAGGCTCAGGTAGCTGCCTCCCCTCCCCCCAGCCCCCGCAACATCTGCCGCGCTAGCTGCCTGATCACTGACGCGTGCTCCCAGCCAACAAAAAGTCGCCGTCGGCTCTCAGGAGACCTGGGGCTTTCTCCAGTGATGCCAGACGCTTCTGCTTCTGTTCCTGGGTTCAAAATACCACCGGAAGCAGCATTTTCTGATGAGATTACAGCACTTCTAATCCAGTTTCCGAAGCAGAGGGGGAAACAAACGAAAATGGGAAAAAAAGGGAAACCTGGAGGGGAAATATATAGCTGTGGGCACGCGCGCACACACGCACGGGCACGCGCACACACACGCACGGGCACGCGCACACACACGCACGGGCACACACGCACACGCGCGCGAATCTTTCTTGAACACAGAAGGCTGAACTCTTAAGGGGAAAACGCCTCAGCCTACTCGGCTCTAACACGCCACGAGAAAGTGCCTGTGGGTTGTTTGATAGGAATCCATTCACCCCTTCCTCTTATTCTCTCCTTTGTCGGTTAAGCTATTTGTGTCTTTGTCTCTGCCTTCTTCCTCAGCACCTCCACCCACCCACCCAACAAGCCTGAACAGGAAATGTTTAAAGACTGGTGAAGTACAAACCCCGAGCCATTTTTCAAAAGAAACCGGGTTAAAGATACCTGCCGTTGATGTAGCAATCTAGTCCCCGTCCCAGTGTTCTGTGGAGGAGATTCCTAAATATTCAAACCCCAGTGGTCTTTATCTGGCCCAGCTGCTTCTGCTGGAGAAGGAATGTGGCACGTCAAGTGTGTGAACACTGCCTCTATTGTATCCACACGGGCTGATTGAAGCCTAGATAATTGGCATGTAACCTTCTCTATTAATAGTGCAGACAGATATGTGAATTAGCCGGATCCCTCCGACATATGCCATGCATTAGCTAAAGGGGCTTATGATTCTCCAAACGTCTCTGCTAGTACACCAATAATTAGGCTTTAGAACTTGATAACTTTGGGGAGAAATCAATAAATAATAGAGAAGCCCCACACTCCGTCTGAATCAGAAGTGCTTCTGTAATCTTACTACAGTTCAGTGCTGCTAGGGGTCGTCACTGATCTTTTGAGGGTTTGGGGTTCGTGACTCTGGGTGTGTCCTGCTGATGCGGAGTTGCTGGAGGAGATTCGCAAATGAGGGGACTTTCTGACTAGTTTCTGTGGTCATCAAGGTGTGTGAATAGCAGTGTTCACTCACCTTGTTCTGTTTGACCGTCTTGTAAAGGAATAGACGTACCCCAAGTGAGACAGAGTAAAACCCTGAATTAGGCTATTTAGAACCGTGCATGTCTAAATACTTGGCTTGTCTCATGTCAAGTCCTAAGGCTAGAGGAAGTACTGAAAGCTGATGGTCAAGAAAATAAACTGCTGTCAGGCGGCCGGGATCTGAAGCGTGGCGCCCCCCACATGCTAGCTTGTGATTTCGGACAACTTGTCCAACCTTTCTGTGCCTCACTTTTGAGATCTGAAAAATGGGAAGAACAATCGTTCCTAGCCCACTTTGTAAGGTTTAAATAACTCGTAAGCATTTTTGCTTTTCCTTTAATAAATACGCGCTGAAGGTGTTCAAACTGCAGGCTGTGACCTACCTGGAGGTGGTGAGAGCTAGCAGCAGGTCGCAACTAGCACTTTCTTCATGGAACGGAGCATACAGCACACGTGAAGGGTAAGTACTGTTTACAGAGGTTCTGATAAATATCTATGTGCTGTGTATATATGTGTGTGTGCCTGGGTTATACATGTGCACGCTGGCTGTCCGTGTAAAAATATTTCTTTCAGGGGGTCAAGTTTTTTGAAAATGTGAAAATCCTGCCATCAAACAATCTAAAATCTGAAGACAGCCTGAATGCCTCGATAGGAGACTGGCTCAACGAATTAAGCCAGGACTTCCCCGATGGTCCAGTGGCTCAGGCTCTGTGCTCACCGTGTTGAGGGCCCAGGTTCGATCTCTGTCAGGGAACTAGATCCTCCGTGCCACAACCAAAACCTGGCACAGCCAAGTAAATAAACAAATATTTACAATTAATTGTTAAGCTACATCCTCACAATGGATTATCAGGCAGTCATTCATAAGAAAGAAGTCAACTTTCCTGTGCTGATTTATATAACTTTATTCAGTGAAGATAAAAGGCATTGCAGGCTGTATATATTCCAATCGTGTACATGTAAAGAAAAAGGGCTTTATTGTGCATGCGTGTTTCACTGTATCAGATCTCCGTCCGCTGTCAGACCCTGTGGAGTCTGTCTTCCCCGGAGCTCAGTGATTGGCACCACTCTCCTCCAACTGAGGAGCCAGAAGTCTTGAGTCCACCTCTCGCTGACACGCCTCTGTGTCTCACTCACATGAGGGACCCAGGTCCATTCTTTCAGCTTCCTCGTGAAGCCTCAATGCCTGTTCCAAACTACTGTCGTCTCTCCTGGGCAACCAAAGTCTTCACTAGTCTCCCTGTAGGCTCCTAACTAGTCCCCTTCAGTCACCTAACTAGTCTCAGTGCACGCACTCTTGCCTCCTTCTCCTCGTCTTCCAGTGTAGCCGGACCACTCTCCTCCCCACCCGGCTTCAATTCTTGCCATGGAAGTCTTCCCCACGCTCTTGGGACAAAAGCCCCCAATTCTATTTGCTATGATGACCTACTTTCTTGCAGGTGCTGTAACAAAGTATAAGGAACTAAGCAGCTTAGAACAACAGAAGGGTATTGCCTCAGAGTTCTGGAGCCTGGAAGTCTAAAGTGCAGGCCCAGCCGGTCTGGCCGCTCTGAACGCGGTGCAGAGGCCCTCCTCGCCTCTTCCCAGCGGGCCTGCCCTCCTGGCAGACCCCAGGCCCTCAGCCGCATCACGCCAGTCTCTGCCTGGGTCATCGCACGGTCTGCCCTCTGTGTGTCTGTCTTAGGTGCCCCTCCACCCGGCTTCAGTACGACCTCGTCGTAACTAATCACACCTGCAACAGCCCTGGTTCCAAATACAGTCATATTCGGAGATGCCGTGGCACTAGTGGTAAAGACCATGAAGAAGGCTGAGCGCCGAAGAACCGCGGAGCTGGACGAGACTCCTGAGAGCCCCTTGGGCTGCAAGGAGATCCAACCAGTCCGTGCTGAAGGAGCTCAGTCCTGGGTGTTCACTGGAAGGACAGATGCTGAAGCTGAAACGCCAATACTGTGGCCACCTGATGCGAAGAGCTGACTCATTGGAAACGACCCTGATGCTGGGGAAGATTGAGGGCAGGAGGAGAAGGGGATGACAGAGGATGAGATGGTTGGATGGCATCACCGACTCGATGGACATGGGTTTGGGTGAACTCCAGGAGTTGGTGATGGACAGGGAAGTCTGGCGTGCTGCAGTCCACTGGGTCTCACATATCCCCTAGAGAAGGATATGGCAACCCACTCCAGTGTTTCTCGCTTGTAAATAATCCGACGGACAGAGGAGCCTGGCAGGCTACAGTCCATTGGGTCACAGCTGAGTGACTGAGCACACACAGGACATCAATAATCTTTTTTTTTAAGACCTTCTTATGTGGACCATTTTTAAAGTCTTTATTGAGTTTGTTACAATATTGCTTCTGTTTCATGTTTTTTGGGTTTTCTGGTCCTGAGGCATGTGGGATCTCAGCTCCCGGACCAGGGGTGGAACCACACCTCCTGCGTTGGAAGGTGACCGATGGACCTCCCAGAAGTCCTCAAAGTACCTCTTTGAAGGGACACATTTTAACCAATAACCTGAGACCCCGAGAGGCCCCTCCTGGCCCGGCGCTGGCCTCCAGCTTCTCTTAGCACCCTGGCTCACCTTTTGGCTCCATCTCACAGGCCTTCTCCCCGCGGCCCAGGCCACTTCCCGCCACAGAGTCACGCTCAGCGTTCTGCTGCCCCCTCTCTCGTTCCCCCTCCAACCTCCACTCCCATCTCACCTCCAGATTTGGACTCTGAGATGCCTTCCTTGAATGCCCTTACTGCAGGACCAAGCCAGGTTCTTCAGGTTCTCAATAATTTCATACCACCACTCACTTCTCACTTGTTACACTTGTCCCAGCGGCAGCTTCTCGTTCACCTGTTTGTTTAAAGTCTTCTCCCCGAAAAAGCTATCAGCTCTTGGAAGGAATGAGCTGGACTACACCTTTTTTATCCTCACGTCTCAGCAGAGTACAGCATGCTCTGTGGGTGTCCAAGGCCGTGTTGGTGCATGGACGGACAGATTAGTTAGTGAATAAGGGACACAGATTTTTCTAACCTTCAGTTCATATGTCATGTTTTTTATTGATTTCCCTCTTTTCTAGACATTTCTTATAACAAGAACTATACAACAGTAGTCCTTTGTGACCGGCTTTTTACACTTGGCATGTTTCCTTTTTAAAGGCTCTAGGGTGTGGGGGCTTCAGTAGCTGTGGCACCTGGGCTTAGCTGCTCCACAGAAGGTGGGATCCTCCCAGACCGGGGATCGAACCCGTGTGCCCTGCCCTGACAGGCAGATTCTTAACCACTGGACCACCAGGGCAGTCCAGCGCCACGTTCTCTGGGCTTTGGGCTGCCCTGGGTTTTCATTGCTGCATGGGTTTCTCTCTAGTTGTGGTGAGCGGGCTGCTCTTCATTTGGCTGAGCGGGCTGCTCTTCACTGCGGGGTGTGGGCTTCTTATCGCAGTGGCTTCTCTTGTTGCTTTGCTGGGGGCTCCGCTGGTAACGAATCCGCCTGAGATGCTGCAGACCCTGGTTTGATTCCAGGGTCGAGAAGATCGGCGGGAGAAGGGATAGGCTGCCCGCTCCAGTACTCTTGCCTGGGAAATCCCATGGACAGGGAAGCCTGGTGGGCTATACTGTCTGCCCACTCCAGTATTCTTGGGCTTCCCTGGTGGCTCAGCTGGTACAGAATCTGCCTGCGGTATGGGAGACCTGGGTTCAATGCCTGGGTTGGAGAGATCCCCTGGGGAAGGGAACAGCTACCCACTCCAGTATTCTTGTCTGGAGAATCCTGTGGACAGAGGAGCCTGGCGGACTACAGTCCACGGGGTCCATGACTGAAGTGACACGCATGGGTGTTGTCTGTGGACCCCAGACAACTGGTTAAGATCAGAAGATCCCAGTGAAGAAAATGGTTACTTCAGTCACAGACATAAAGAGGTGCAGAATGCTGAGCCCCAGTGCCTTGCTCACGGTGACCCAGTTAGTCAAAAAGGCAGAAGAGGGCCTTCTCTGTTGGTGCAGCGGTGAAGACTCTGCGCTTCCAGTGCGGGCGGTGTGGGTTCGACCCCCAGCTGGGGAACTCAGAGCCCACGTGCTGTGCGACCAAAAAGGAAGAAGGAGGAGAAGAGAGGCCGAGCTGGAGAACTCAAGCTCCAGAACATCCCTGTGGGCTCTTATCTAGACACAGCCTCAGCTGAACCATGCAACCTCTTTGGAATTATTTATACACCAGTGTCCTCCTCTGTGGGCTTCCCAGGTGGTGATAGTGGTAAAGAACTCGCCTGCCAGTGCAGGAGACATAAGAGACACGGGTTCTATCCCTGGGTCGGGAAGATCCCCTGGAGGAGGGCATGGCAGCGCACTCCAGTATCCTGGCCTGGAGAGCCCCATGGACAGAGGAGCCTGGCGGGCTGCAGTCCACGGGGTCACAAGAGTCGGACATGACTGAGTGACTGAACACTCACGCACACAGACACACCCTCCTCCGTACAAGGAGGAAAACAGAACCTCCCTCAAGTTGGTGTTGTTGAAAGGATTAAACAAAATAAAGTGTGCCGTGTTGGCATGAGGTGACAATCATTAGTACGGCTGCTGCTAAGTCGCTTCAGTCGTGTCCGACTCTGTGTGACCCCATAGACGGCAGCCCATGAGGCTCCCCCATCCCTGGGATTCTCCAGGCAAGAACACTGGAGTGGGTTGCCATTTCCTTCTCCAATGCATGAAAGTGAAAAGTGAAAGTGAAGTCGCTCAGTCGTGTCCGACTCTTTGCGACCCCAGGGACTGTGGCCCACCAGGCTCCTCCGTCCATGGGGTTTTCCAGGCAGGAGTGCTGGAGTGGGGCGCCATCGCCTTCTCCGGCATTAGTACTAGTGTAGAGCAATCTGTCCCCCTGATGACCAGCGCTGTTGGTTTATAGCAGTAGCAACCACAGGTCAAATTTAAACATTTTTTCTTTGGCCCATAGAGCATTTTTGTAAATAGGAACATTTCTTCTTTTAAAATGTGTATTTGGGGGCTTCCTTGGCCGTCAGGAGGTTAGGACTCCGCTCTCCCAATGCAGGGGATGTGAGTTCAATCCTTGCTTGGGGAACTAAGATCCTGCGTGCTGCATGGCGCAGCCAAACACAAAGAACAAGCCAACAACCTTTAAAATGCGTATTTTCAGCTTCCACCGGCCACCTCATGCGTAGACTTGACTCACTGGGAAACACTCTGATGCTAGGAAGGATTGGGGGCAGGAGGAGAAGGGGACGACAGAGGATGAGATGTCTGGATGGCATCACCGACTCGATGGACGTGAGTCTGAGTGAGCTCCAGGAGTTGGTGATGGACAGGGAGGCCTGGCGTGCTGCGATTCATGGGGTCACAAAGAGTCGGACACGACTGAGCGCCTGAACTGAACTGAACTGAACTGAAAAATCAGATCCGACAAAACTGGAATCATATTTTCAATGGCACAAGCAGGCAGAGCCGAGGAGCAACTGCCACTTTAACATCTGTTTTCCGCAGTCACCAGCCCTCCCTATTGCACCACACTTGGCCCGAATCCCTCGGATCTCACCCTTGTTGGCAACCGAGTTTGTCAGGATCCCAGATGGAGACAGTTACCACCGTGAAATAGAGTAGGTGTCCACGGAGAGTTGCACAAAGGGAGGATTTCAAAGATGGGGGCAGGATTAAGAGAAAAGCACCCGAGACGGGGACACCCCGCGGCCAGTCGTGTGAACACGGAGCCGACTGCCCACGCCCGGGAGAGGCGGAGGCGGGCGGCGGGCCCCACGCCGGAGGACGGCGGCGGCGGGCCGGCCCCCGCCAGGAGCCCGTCCCCCAGCGGGAGGAAGCTGCCGACCTGGAGCAGAGAGGAAACTAGGGAGAGAAACGCCCCCACCCTGCTTCCTCCGCCCCGCTCGTCCACAGCCGCCTCGCATTGGCTGCGCCGAGCAGAAACCCGAGAGCCGCGAAGCCTGTTCCTGCGGCCGAGAGGGGCGCCCGCAGAGCGGGAGGGCCGGGTGACCGGAGGAAAGAAGGGAAAACGCTCTCACGCATTTTCTCTGAGGCTTACAGTTTTCTTCTTCTTATCCTTAGTTACTAATAACATTGCATCAACTGCGCCTCTTCATTACTCATGTTTCACACCCAGTTCCTCTCGAGCTTCAGACCATTTCCGTTCGGCAGGGTAGAAATGAACACCTTCTTTGTTTCTCCCGCTGAACTCCATATTTCCATCGTCCAGCTGATAATTACATCTGCTTGTTGCCCAGGTTGCCACTACCCACAGAGGACAGGAACTCTTACTCATCTTGAGAACCCCACACCTGGCGCTCTGTCAGACATGTAACAACTATTAAAAACCTCAAGATGGTGGGTGGATTTCCATGTATTGTTCTAGTGATAAAGGGGACACCTGAAAAGTGAGGATGGGAAAAAAGTCATCACCAACTACTCTCATATACATCCTTGTTTCAAAGAAGTGAACAATCATTCACCAGATCAACAAAATAACGAGTAACAGTAATTGCATTAATAATGAACAGTGTTTGAGTACTTACCATCTGCCACTTACTTTATACATCCGTCGTCATATTGAAGTCTTTCGACAATACCATTAAGCCATGTAATATTTTTATCCCAATTTTGAAGGGGAGAAAACGGAAGTATAGAAAGAGTCATTATCTAAGGTCAGGGTTAGACTCACGACTGGCCATCAGATCTGGATGGACAAGGTCTTGAATCAGAAATACTGCCTCTTCATGGTTAAAATAGTCATAACTCACTGTGTCAAATCTAGTATTTGTAAGCTGCACTATGCGTCTGTTATCAACATGTATCAGAATTTTCGTTATGCAGGAAATAGAGACTCAATTTCAACATCAGCTTAAGTACATATAAAGGTTGTTTCTTTCACATAACAGGTTCAGCTGCTGCAGGCTTTGTTTCATTGGCTTATAGATGTAGAGGCTAAGGTTTCTGACATGTTCTTGGACTTACCCTCTTAATCACAAAATGGCCACACTAGCTCCAAAAATCATTCCCATGTTCCAGGCATGAAAAGAGAGAAAGGTCAAATGCAAAAGAGCTTCTGCTAGTTAGATGAATCCTCTTTACAGAGCATTCCCAGACGCCTCATTCATATTCTCTGCTCTCACTTTAAGAATGACTCCTTTCGGCAGGAGAGACCGGGATATAGACACACTAAAGAGGAGACCTTGCCGGCCTCAACAGTATAAACGACTGATCTTAAAGAAGAGAGAGGAATGGATGGTGGAGAGGAAGTTAGCATTCTCGGCTACACTTCAAGTATCTCTTTATATTCTCTGTTCTTGTCTGTGTCTTTAAATACTTACGCTTTACTCCATACTGAGTCACTTCAGCCGTGTCCGACTCTTTGCAACCCCACGGCCTGTAGCCCGCCAGGTTCCTCTGTCTGTGGGACTTCCCAGGCAAGAATACTGGAGTGGGTTGTCATTTCCTCCTCCAGGAGTTGACAAACAAGGCCCCCTGATTGTTTTTGTCAATAAAGCTTTATTGGAAGACAGCCATGCTCACTTGTCTGTGGTCTACGATGGCTGCGCTCACACCACCAGGGCAGAGCTTAGTCATTGCAATGGAGACCATCTGCCCCACAAAGCTGAAAACAGTGAATAGCTGGCCCTTCACAGAAAAGGTTTGCCAACCCCTGCTTTACAGTCTCCCTTTTTAGTTTCGGAGAAACACACTGTACCTCACAGTGACTCCTGTGCTGAACTGAGAAGCGACAGGTGAGCCAGTAAGCGCCCCACCAGCGCGGCTTCTGAGTCGTCACTCCTGCCACAGTGCCGATGACCAAAGAACAGTCAAGGAGCGTCTGAGATGCATGGGCACCTCCGCTGGCTTCTGCTGCGAGGACTGGGCGACCTGATGTCCTCCGGCATCTCTCACAACAATGGCAATCCCGGGCACTAAAGAGCAAACGCTTTCCGCCTCCAGATGCTCACAGACGTTGCCGGGGACCGAGACACGGGAACAATCTAAAATCACCCCGCTTTGTATGCTCTGGAAATAGTCTCATTCAAAGGCAACTTCCTATTTGTTGGAATAATTACAAGTTTGATAAGTGCAAATTATCTGAGGAATAATTTCCGAGAAGAATTATGCGCAAGCCCTAGAGTATTGGTGAAATGATATTTTAGAGCAAATCTCTATAGGTTGAGACAAATCAAACACATTTATGTACCTGCAGGCACATAAAAGTCTGCACGCCACTCTTTCATTCACTCCTCAATACAGGGCAAACGTATGTTTGGAATGGATTTGCACCTGAATAACTCACAGATCAAAACATTTCTGTTTGCCAGCTCACCGGTAATGTCATGTGGCTATACCATACCCCACTATACCTATCCTCAACGTGACAGCTCTGAAATTGTGTTTCTGGACCAATTTTTAGTTTGAGAGGAAATGCACAATATATAAAATTTGTGATCAGATATTTTTAATATTTTATGTCACATTATCTTAAATTCATACCATTCAAGCTGAGACCATTCATACCGTATCCTGTTGATCACACTGTATTTAATTTGAATTTATGGCTCCCAGAAAAATAGAGGATATGAATATCAGTCTGAAATGCTTTGGTTTGAATGACTTGCTCGTATATCGCACGATCTCTCAAACAT
Source organism: Oryx dammah (assembly GCF_014754425.2). Taxonomy (NCBI): domain Eukaryota; kingdom Metazoa; phylum Chordata; class Mammalia; order Artiodactyla; family Bovidae; genus Oryx; species Oryx dammah. Next base: position 2,194,340 of record NW_024070194.1, read on the forward strand.
GGCACTTCTGACGTTTGGGGCTGGAAGAGTCTCTGTGGTGGGGCTGGCCTGTGCACTGAACAGCGTTAGCAGCGTCCCTGTCTTCTACACACCGGCTGCCAGCACCAGATCCCCTCCACCCCTCATGACAAACCAAGGATGTCAGCAGACAGGGTCCAACTGCCCAGGAGGCAGCATCACCCCTGGCAGAGGGTCTGAGCTATCGTACAGTCCAGAGCATTTGTTTTTGACCCAGATCCAGAATCTCTACCATTTACTCGCTGTGGGGGGTTAAGCATAATTTAACCCCCTGTTAAGTCAGGCCTCAGTTTTTTTCTCTGCAACATATACAGAGTAGGAGTTTAATTTCACAAGATTGTAGAATGAGAGAGTTCCCTAGTGGTCTAGTGGTTAAGAATCTGCCTTCCAACACAGGGGACACAAGTTTCATCCCAGGTTAGGAAACCAAGATCTCACGTGCCATACGGCAACGAGGCCCGCGCTCTGGAGCCGCGCTTTGCGACGGAGAAGCCCGCGCGCCACAGCAGCTGAGCTCATGTGCTCGGGCGCCCTCACGGCCAACGAGAGAGAGGCCAGCACGTGGCAGCCACGACCCTGCAAGCCACAGCCAAGGCCCGGGGCAGCCAAAGGTAAGCAAACATGTGCGTCGGGGGGAGGACTGCAGAATGAAACAATAAAGCAATACATTCTCAAGACACGGTCAGCTCAGTTCAGCCACTCAGTCGTGTCCGACTCTTTGCGACCCCATGGACTGCAGCACGCCAGGCCTCCCTGTCCATCACCAGCTCCCAGAGTTTACTCAAACTCATGTCCATCGAATCAGCGATGCCATCCAACCATCTCATCCTCTGTTGTCCCCTTCTCCTGCTCTCAATCTCCCAGCATCAGGGTCTTTTCAAATGAGTCAGCTCTTCGCATCAGGTGGCCAAAGTATTGGAGTTTAAGCTTCAGCATCAGTCCTTCCAATGGACACTCAGGACTGATCTCCTTTAGGATGGACTGGTTGGATCTCCTTGCAGTCCAAGGGACTCTCAAAAGTCTTCTCCAGCACCACAGTTCAAAAGCATCAATTCTGCGCTCAGCTTCTTTACGGTCCAGCTCTCACATCCATACATGACCACTGGAAAAACCGTAGCCTTGACTAGACGGACCTTTGTTGGCAAAGTAATGTCTCTGCTTTTGAATATGCTATCTAGGTTGGTCATAACTTTCCTTCCAAGGAGTAAGCATCTTTTAATTTAATGGCTGCAATCACCATCTGCAGTTACTCTGGAGCCCAGAAAATGAAGTCTGTCACTGTTTCCACTGTTTCCCCATCTATTTGCCATGACCTGATGGAGCCAGATGCCATGATCTTAGTTTTCTGAATGTTGAGCTTTAAGCCAATTTTTTCACTCTCTTCTTTCACTTTCATCAGGAGGCTCTTTAGTTCTTCTTCGCTTTCTGCCATAAGGGTGGTGTCATCTGCATATCTGAGGTTATTGATATTTCTCCTGGCAATCTTGATTCCAGCTTGTGCTTCATCCAGCTCAGCGTTTCTCATGATGTACTCTGCATAGAAGTTAAATAAGCAGGGTGACAACATACAGCCTTGACGCACTCCTTTCCCGATTTGGAACCAGTCTGTTGTTCCATGTCCAGTTCTAACTGTTGCTTCCTGACCTGCATACAGGTTTCTCAAGAGGCAGGTCAGCTGGTCTGGTAGTCCCATCTCTTTCAGAATTTTCCACAGTTTATTGTGATCCACACAAAGGTAGGTATTCTAGTTTGATTATCATTACTAATTATCAATATATCTACTGATGGCAGAGTCCTTGCTCTGGGCTTTGAAGAATAAATTTGTGAACAGCATAGAGAATTACTCCAAGCTGGGAGTGGTATAAAAAAGCTTGTGAGATGATGAAATAAAGTCTTTCTTTCCAAGTAAAATGAAAAATTGGATTTCACAAGCCATCAAAATGTCTTAAAGAATGTTTTTAAAAACTATCAAGCAGAACAAGCTCTCTTCTTCTATTGGTGGACAGAGGCAAAGGCAAGGAGACATCTTTCTTCAAGGCCACATCAGCCTGGAGACGAACGTGAGGGGCTTTAAGGGAAAGAAAGGCCCACGCTCCTGCGAAAGCCCCTCGAGTGAGCGGGAGGCATGCAGGCTGCTGCGCTCTCCCGAAGCCTGGGAGGGGTGAAGCGTTGGCTCTTAAGAGAAAGGTGATCCAGAAACGTCCATACGTGTGAAAGAGTGAGGGTGGTCAGGCAGACGGCTACCAACCCCAGGTTCTTTCAAGTCACTTCTCGACTACGTAAACTGCGTTGGTACAATTGCCTGTCTGGCTGGTCTCGGGAGACCGTTATTGCCAGATTAGCTATTTGGAGCCTGCCCTCTTGCCTCTGTTGTCCTGGAGAATGAAGCCTCTTCTTGAACGTGGTCCTCCCCTCAAAATGCTGAAACTTGAAAATAGGTGCTACCCCTCTCACGTGCTGAATGGCAACGGCCGGCGGAGCTTCACTGTTGCTTTTCTCTAAAATGTGCACATAACTCCTGGAGGCTATTCTTGAGATTTACTCCCCCACACACGGAATAGTGGACAAAGCTGCTTATTGCAGCACTGCTTGTCAGAGCAAAGGGGCGGAAATGATTTAAATTCTCATCCATGGGAGACAGGTTACATGAGTCAAAATGGAACACTGTGCTGCAATAAAAAAAAAGAATGAGGAGGTGCTTAACCCCCTGATATGACGCAATCTCCAAAATACACTGTGAAATAGAAACAGACAAAAATACAGCACTCAGCACAGAAATTGCTTGCATATTCACAGAATAACTCTGGAAATACGCCAGAGAAATTTGTAAGATAGGTTTTTCTCCTAAGCAAGAACTAGGGTCACTTGAAACAGGGTCAGAAGGAGATTCAGTGCCTTTTGTACTTTATGTATCATGGCAAGCGTTGGTTTTTTAAGTAAATAGGGTATTTAAAAGGTTACGTAATATCCCCCCAAAATAAAATATGTGCTTATCGCGTTAATGTATCTTTCCAACATTTTCTAAATTGAAGTATAGTTGATTTACAAGGTTGTGCCAGTCTCTGCTGTACAGCAAACTGACTCAGTTACACACGTACAGACGTTCGATTTTTCTCTATAATTTTATTTATTTTCGGCCGCACGGTCTTTGTTGCTGTGTGGGGGCTTTTCTCTAGTTGCGGCGAGCGGCGGCTATCTTCTTTTCTCTAGTTGCAGCGACGAGCAGCGGCTATCTTCGCAGGGTGTGGGGCTCCCCTTGTTGCGGACAGGCTCCAGGTGCGCGGGCTTCAGTGGTCAGGCCCGCGGGCTCTCGAGTGCCGTCTCGGTGGCTGTAGATCACAGGCTTAGCTGCTTTGCAGCTTGTGGAATCGTCCCAGGCCAGGGATTGAACTTCTGTCCCCTGCATTGGCAGGCGGATTCTTACCTACTGCATCACTGGGGAAGTCCCACATTGCTGTTTTTATATGTTCTTCTCCATTCTGGTTTATCACAGGATATTGAATAGTTTCCTCACTCTGCTGTACAGTAGGACCTTGCTGCTTTTCCACCCTGTATCTAATAGTCTACGTGAGCTAACCCCAGACTCCCAGTCCTTCCTGCCCTCACAGATGCTGAAACTTGGGTTTCCAGCTCCTGCTTCAGAGCCTACTCACAAGAGTCTGTTTTGTAAATTAGGCGAGTTGCTTAGTTTCCCTCAGGCTTGTAATCCTCATCTATTAAATGGGAATAACTTTACCTACCTCAAGCCTTGAAACTCTTACCTGAGGTCCTGGACTCTAGAAGAGTTCAGTCTATGGAAGGTTTTTTTGTTTGTTGTGTTTAAACCTGTTCCCACCTGTGGCTAGAAAAGCGGAAAGAAGCCTACGTGGAAAGTCACGAGCATGATGCAGAAAAGACTCAGAGTTAAACTAGCTGAGGCGCAAGGGGCTCCACCCAAGCTCCCGGGATAAACCATGACAGAAAAGAGGACTAGAAAACCAACGTGTGTGTGTGTGTGTAAAACTGAGTTGCTCGGCTGTACAGCAGAGATTGACACAGCATTGTAAATCAACCATACTTCAATTAAGAGAATTAATTCATTAAAATGCCAAAAAAAAAAAGTTCTAGCTGAGCTGTTTTTTGTCACTAGCTGTCTGTCACAGACAGACACTTAAAATGCAGTAGGAGCTAAGTACTAGAGAGCTGAACCAATAAAGCAAAGACAGATAAAACGCCAGCTCCACTGCTCACTGGGTTCAGTGAGCATAGAGTGAATCAACTTCCTATAAAAGTTTCACAGGACTGACTTCATTTCTGAACTTTCCTTCTCAAAATCAGCTCACAGTAAACAGACGGCCCGGAGCGCGGGCAGCCACGCCGAAGGCCGGCCGGGCCTCAGGAGAGGCTGCAGCTCTGCGTGGGGTCGCGCTCGGTCCCGCCCTGCAGAGAGGCTCCCGTGGGCGCTGGACGAGGAGGGCCGGGGCCGCAAACCCTGAAGGGCGCAGACGGCCCTGCCGACGGCTGGGGGTTCGGAGGACGCCGGGTGCTCGGTAACGGCCATCGCGTGAACCCTGTGGGTTTGAGTGGGTGAAGGGGCAGGGGCCCGGGGAGGTGGGGGGCGGCGAGCGCATCCTGCTTTGGGCCGGGCCTGGGTCCAGGGCGGGAGTCCCGGCCCGACTTCGGTCCCTCGAGGCGCCGCGGGCGGCTGGCTCACCCGCGCCCACGGTCAGCCCGTGCGCACCCGGCTCGGCCCCGCGGACCTGGGCGCCGGCCCGCTCTCTGCTGGGGGCCGACCTGGGCCTCGTGGGAGGGTCAGCGGCACCCCGGTCCCTACCCACCGGATGCCAGAAGCGCCCCCCAACCCCCGGCGCCGGGAGCACCTGCCCGTCTCCAGACTTCGCCGAGGATCCCCCGGGCAGAACCCCGCTTCCAGGAGCACAGCGTTGGGGTTCGCTGCCCCTCTCACGTCCCGGCCTCTGAGACCCGGGGCCCGGGTTCCCGTTTCTCTGAGTGGATCGGGGACAGCCGCCTTCCCTGCAGAGCCCCTTTCTGGGGCGGGGTCTCTGGACCTGGAGCTCGTCGGTGTCACACGCGCGCACAAGACGCACATTGGCGGGGCTCTTGTCCTTAATCCGGCTGCATTATTCTAGAAATGAGGACGCCGAGGCCCAGGGGCTCAGTGACTCCCCGAGTATACAGCGGCTTGGCCGGGGAGGAAGCTGATGGACTGTCTCCAGCCTGAGCTAACGGTGGGGATGCCGACACATAACACAGTTTGGAGTGGACAGAGGGCGTTCACTCTGTCGCCCTTGACCTCGAGCAGAGTGAGTGCGGGGGTCAAAAGCCCGCCGCTCCGTCCAGCCTGCCCCCGGGCCCCCTGCCCTGCCAAAGGCCTGGGGGAGGTGGGGTGTCCCCTTGCTGGGCTGCATGCACTGAGGGCCTCTGTGAAACTTCAGGGGTCCGGAAAGACAGACAGACAGAGGGAGAGAAACGAATTCACCGAAAACCAGGCAGGCCGCTGAGCCGACCCCGCGAGGCAGTGTTTCTGCCGGGTGCTGACCTCACTGAGGCCTCGCTCGCCCTGAAGGTTAGTCAGAGCTGGCCCGGACCGTGGGGATCTGGGCTGCGTGTCAGAGGGAGCCCCGGAGGGCTGGGTGGGGCGGCACCGGGCTCCTGGGCACTGCTGAGGTGCCCGCGGCTCCAGAGCGCAACTCGCCCCTCCGGCTGCAGAGGCGGCAGCCAAGCGTTTGCCCGGATGACTCTGAGCAGCAGTGGTAGGCGGGCGGCCAGGCACCGCTTGGCCATTGAATACGTTTTTATTGAGCTTCTACTGTGCCGGGCACTGTTCTAAGAGCCAGAATACAGTCAGGCTGTATTTCAATCCTTACTCTCCTGGAATTCGTATGTAAGGCCTCAGTTCAGTTCAGTTGCTCAGTCGTGTCCAGCTCTTTGCCACTCCATGAACCGCAGCACACCAGGCCTCCCTGTCCATCACCAACTCCTGGAGTTCACCCAAACCCATGTCCATTGAGTCGGTGATGCCATCCAACCATCTCATCCTCTGTTGTCCCCTTCTCCTCCTGCCTTCAATCTTTCCCAGCATCAGGGTCTTTTCAAATGAGTCAGCTCTTCGCATCAGGTGGCCAAAGTATTGGAGTTTCAGCTTTAGCGTCAGTCCTTCCAATGAACACCCAGGACTGATCTCCTTTAGGATGGACTGGTTGGATCTCCTTGCAGTCCAAAGGACTCTCAAGAGTCTTCTCCACAGTTCAAAAGCATCAATTCTTCAGTGCTCAGCTTTCTTTATAGTCCACCTCTAACATCCATACATGACCACTGGAAAAACCATAGCCTTGACTAGACGGACCTTTGTTGTCAAAGTCATGTCTCTGCTTTTTAATATGCTATCTAGGTTGGTCATGACTTTCCTTCCAAGGAGTAAGCGTCTTTTAATGTAAGGCCTGGAGACAGACAGTAAAGAGATCAGTTCCTAAGGTATAAGGTGAGTGATACTTCATGAGATCAGTACAGCTGAGTGGATGGCTGGAGAATCACAGCCAGGGATGCCCTTAGACAGAGGAGATGGGGAAAACCTGCAGCAGGAAGGTGGTTTGAAGTTGTTCAAACACTGTTCTGGGTGAACCTGTGAAACACACTTCTGGAGGGTGGGGGAGGGCTGAAGCAGATTCCTGGGCACCAGTGTTGATCGAAGCACGATCCACAGTAGCCAAAAGGTGGACACAACCCAGCGCTGAATGGATGGACATAATCTGGTGTATAGTTCAATGGAATATTATTCAGCCTTAAAAATGGAATTCACGGGAGTTCCCTGGTGGTCCAGTGGTTAGGACACGGTGCTTTCACTGCTGGGGCTTGGGTTCAGTCCCTGGTCAGGGAACTAAGATCCTGCAAGCCACACAGCAAACCGCACCCCCCCCCCAAAAAAAGAAGCATTTAATTCAGAGATACAATACAAATGCATTCGCCGTGAAGACTGCGTGTTAAGGGAAACCAGCCAGATGCAAAAGGAGGAATAATGTACGATTCCATTCGCGTGAGGGGCCTGAAGCAGCCAAATTCACAGAGGCAGAAAGCTGAACGGTGATCGTCAGGGCCCGGGGGTCATGGAGGGCTGGGCGGAGGATGGGAGTTATGTCGAATGGGCTCCGAGTTTCAGTCTGGGATGCTGAAAGGTTTGGCAGACGGATGATGACTATGGTGGCCCAACAATGTGAATGGACTTAGTGCCCCCGAACTAAACACTCAGAATGGCTAAAATGGTAAGTTTTATGTTACATATATTTTACTGCAATTTTTTGTTAATAGCTGGGAGAAGAAAAGGGTAGGTGTCGGGAGGTAGGTGTCAGGAGGAGGGAGGGGGCAGGAACATTTACTGAATGAGGCATACTCTGGACCAGTCAGCCTGCTAGATCTAATTCGTTCCGAAGCATGCAGGGCCTTTCTCAGCGGGGAGTGACAAGGCTGCGATTCAGCCCCACGCTCCCAGCTCCCTGCCCACGCTGTTAACCGACCACCTTCACCCACATGGAGCACCTCATTATTTGCTTAAGCCATTTGTAGAAACCACCACCTCTTATGTAACTTTCAATAGAGTTGGTTGCTAAATAAATCCAAAATAGGAGGAGGCTTAAAGGGGGCTCAATTGTGGAGGATGAATTCATGAAAAAGACGAGTCCCCTAGGATCTTGATAGTATCTTTTCATTTTGAAAATACTTCACAGCACTCATTCCACAAACAAATCTAGTGTTTCCTGGGCACAGGAGAGAGTCAAAGAGATGAAAATAAAACAACTGGCTATTTGATGAAGAGCCTGGCCTAACTGAATAAGAAGAGAAAATCAATAATACCAATGCTGCGTGGAAAATGCTACATAAATGTTACACAGAGACTTGCCTAGGATGCTAAAGAAGGTTAAAGGATCCCAAAGAAGGATTTTTTTTTGGTTAAGTCAAGGAAACCTGAAAGCCCTTCTTTCCTAGAAAATTTTAGTTACCGTAAGACTTCAACCAGAAGAGCTATGCAAAAATGTTAACTTGCAATTTCTGACACACTCTCACTTCCCCACCCCGCTTCCTTCCCACTGGTCAGTTTCCTGGGAAACATTCACATTTTGAGAACAAAAATACCAATAACATGTCATTAGAATGACATCAACATGACAAGAACATTTTGTTAAAATAACTCCAAGTCCTAAAGTACATATGACAATTATTTTTAAATGGGATTAATTCCACAGCAGGGAGGCACTAACGAGATGCTTTTTTTTTTTTAATAAAAAAAAAAATTTTGATTTCTCAGGATTCGTATACTTTGGATCAGAACAGAGGTTGAGGTTTAATATTAACTTTGGAATAATTTAAGTGAATTCTGTTCCTCGGAAAGAATTATCAGAGCCCGTGGGATTTGGTGATGGAGATAGTAGTTTTGTAGCAAAACCTCATTTTTAACTTTCTCCTGGGAAGAGTGGGATGGTGTTGTTTCAAGAGATGTGGGTTCTTATGTCTTGAGTCGAAGGCGACTTTGAGAGTGTGTTGTCCTGGGGACCCGGGGGCTGGCTCTGGGGAGCTGATCTGAAAGGATCTTCTCAACTCTGCCTCTGATGATATCACCATGGTGGGAGTATTTATGCCACTGAAACTGGCAAACACCACTGAGGCTCCCCAAGAGCCAGTCTGTCTGCATGCCACTGACCTGACGGCTACCCACTGCTGCACTGGAAAGTTTCTGCTATATCCCTGAGATCCAAGACAGGCCGTATCTGCTCCTGTGAACGGCACCCCTGTGGTCAGAGACGATGTTGCTGAAATTTATGATACAAGATGGAGCCTTTTTCTCTTGTTTAAAGATACACTGATAGGGTGTTACTGGCCCCAAATGTGGGTTATCATGGCTTGCTTAGGAAGGGGAATTTGTAAAAGAGGCCATTTCTAGTTCTGGCAAGAAACCCTATCTGGGCTCCCAGTAAGGGATTAAGTATCACGCAAACACATTCTTGAAGCAGATTGATTCAACTGGGAAGACAGTCTTGCCACAACTGAGGGGTTTAGAGAAAAATAACAAATTGCTTCTCAGAACTGGTGAGGAAGAGCTTTTAAGTCAAGAACACACATACGGCAAAGTACACAGAGTGGGGTGGCAGGGTGAATTTTTTTTTTTTCCTGTTTCTTAAGGGAATTGTGTTTACCACATGTACTGGTCCCATGGATTGAAAGCACATTTTACCCTATCTGTAAATAGAGTATTTAAGATTCCTGAAATATTTTTGAGTTTCCTACAGCATTTTACCCTCGATTGATTATGCCTCGGGGACTGAATTTCAACCTTAGAAAGCTCACATGTGTGAAATCCATCATTGTATACTTAAAATAGACAGCACCTTTTCAGTCACTTCAGTCGTGTCTGACTCTTCAACCCCGTGGACTGTAGCCTGCCAGGCTCCTCTGTCCATGGGATTATCCTGGCAAAAGCACTGGAGTGGGTGGCCGTTTCCTCCTCCAGGGGTCCTCCCGACCCAGGGATCGAACCCCGGTCTCGCGCGGCTCCCGTATGGGCAGGCGGGTTCTTTCCCACTGAGCCGCCTGCGTAGCACCTTGACTGCTTATAAAGTGAGGTCTCCTGAAGAAAACTAACTCATGACTTGTGCTCTAGCCAGGAAGTTTGAAAATTCAAAGAAACATATCTTTGAGGATAGGGGTGTATCAATGCATTTTGCCTAAAATTGTTCTAGCGTGCAATGGTGTGCAATTATTCGTGTGTATCCTCAAACATTAAAACAAAGTCACACTCAGAGGAAGGGACTTATTTTGGCTTTGGTATCAAGCCTGGTTTTAAAATACAGTTTCAAGTTCTAGAGAAATCTTACTTTATCAGTACTTCTGAAGAAAAGACTGGCCTTAAAAAAGAAAACCCCAAGCTCTGTTTTTCTAAGTGTCTCTTTCTAAAGATTAACCAGCAGAATTACAGATGGAATGCTTGATAGGAAGGGGAAAAAAACGTAATCAGAGCAAAACACCTGTTCTGCCCTGGGCTGTGAGGTTCGGGTGTGGTTTCTTTTTCATTGTCTGCTTCTTCTCCTCCTTTTTGGAAACATTCTGCCCCAAAATTGAACCAGGCAGTTCCTCAAAAAGTTAAATATAGAATTACCATATGACCCAGCAATTCTACTCTTAGATGGAACCCCAAAGAATTGGAAACAGGAACTCGGTCAGGAGCGTGTGCACCGGTGTTCACTGCAGTACCGTTCTCGAGAGCCAAACGGTGGGAGCAACCTCAGAGCCCACCAACAGACGAGCAAATAAACACGCCGTGGCGTAACGCACAAGACAGAGTTACTCAGCAGTAAGAGAGAATGAAGATCTGAAACATGCTGCAATACGGATGAAGCTTGTAAACATAAGTGAAAGAGAGCAGGAAAAATACAAATATTGTCTGAGTCCACTTATAGGAAATACTAGAAGAGTCAAACCCACAGAAACAGAAAGCAGTGCCAGTACTAGCAGCCCTGTGCAAAGTGCTACGGGAATAGGAATTTATGACTTAATGGCTACAATGCTTCTGTTTGGAGTGATTTTGGAAATAGATAGTGATGATGGTTGCACAGTGTTGTCAAAGTGAGTAATATAACTGAACTGTACACTTAAAAATGGTTAAAACAGCTAACTTGATGATATTATATATATATATATATATAAAACCATAATTTAAAATGTTTTTTTACAAAGGCACTATAGGGGCTTCCCAAGTGGGCCAGTGGTAAAGAATCCACCTGCCAATGCAGGGGACACAGGTTCGATCCCTGGTCCAGGAAGATCCCACATGCCTGGGAGCAACTAAGCATGTGTGCCATACCTACGGAACCCCCGTGCCACAGAGGCTGTGCACCAAAGCAGGAGAAGCCCCTGCAACGAGCGCGTGGCCCTCATCCTCTGAACTAGAGAAAGCCCGCACAGCAACGAAGACCCAGCTCAGCCAAGAATAAATGAATAAATACATCTTTTTAAAAGACACTATGAAAAAGTGAATCTGACGTAATTCTACGCAAAAACACGGGTGCTGCCCACAAGATGGACATATTTCATCTTGCTTCCACTCATCTTTCGGTTCTGTGAATCTCAGACTGTAAAATTTTGTTCTTTAGTGTCTGGCATTCTTTCCGCAGACATGCTCTCTAGTCAAGAAGCTCAGCCTGAGGAATCTGGCTCCTCCTGCTTGGTTTAAACGTGTTGAGTCACATCTGCTGGGACAGTTGTGGCGTTGGTCCCCCGGGGGAGCTGGTTCCACTGTGCGTGCTCCGGAAACACGGGGTCGGGCTTGCAGGTGACAGCAGAGGTCAGGGCTGAGGGCCTGGGCTCTGAGCCAGACTGCCCGGCTTTGTGACCTTAGGCAAGCACCTTAACCTCTCTGGGCCGCACTTTCCTGGCCTATAAAGGAAGGTAGATCACAGCCACCAGCTCACAGAGCTGTTTTGGGGATCATGTGAGTCAGTATGGGAACACTGCCCAGCACACAGTCACAGGCAGCGAACTGGGTAAAAGGTCCTATTCGTAGCTTCACCTGTGACTTAGAATGATTGGAGGGTCGTTTAAATAATACGTGTGTGGTATATTATTGCTGGAACGCATATAATGCGTGTGTCACGCTACTGCTGGAATATGCGTGCAAGATGTGTATTGGGTCGTTGCTGGAGTACTGCTCAGCAGTGCAAAGGGATCTCCAGAACCGTACTCTGAATCATGTTGTGTTGAGTGAAAAGTCAGTTCTGAAAGGTCATACTGTATGCTTCTATTTACATGAAATTCTAAGAATACCCAAGCCTTGAAGATGGCAGATAGGTTAGCGGTTGCTAGGAGTGAGGATGCCTGAAAGGAGCGCTGTAAGGGAGGTCCTTGGAGTGGTGGAGCGGTGCTGTGTCTTGCTGGCAGTGGCGGTCACACGTGTGACAAGTGGGCCTAGAACCCTGCGTGCACACACAGTCCCACTGCTGTTTGCCTGACTTTGACGTGGTCCTTTGGTTATGGATGGGGAACCAAAGGGGGGACTGGGGCAAGGAGACTCAGCCTCTCTTCGCTCTTTTTGCAACTTCCTATGAAACTAGTTATTTCGAAATAAAAGTTAAAAAAAAAGTTCAAAGTAAGAACAACTCAGTAGATACAGAGCCCCATAAGAAGAGGACTAGGGGACTTCCCTGGTGGTCCAGTGGCTGAAACTCTATGCTTCCAGTGCGTGGGGCTCGGGTTCGATCCCTGGTCGGGGAACTAGATCCCACGTGCCAAGAGTTTGCACGCCACAGCTGAGGATCCTGCAGGCCACAGCTAAGACCTGGCTCAGCTAAATAAACAAAAGGACTAGACGAGTATGCTGCTCCAAACTTAATTTAAAAATGATTATATTTTCAGTGTCTGGGTTTCCTAAGAGTCCAACCATAACGAGGAGGAAACTGGAAGAAAATAGGACAAATCCCTGGGAGGCTGGTGAGATTTTATTTTTCAGCTGCTAAATTCTGCGATACTCCATGGGAGTTTTTTTTGTTTGTTTGCTTGCTTGTTTGTTTACTTATTTAAGTTCCTCATGGGGACATATTCTGAAGAGCAGTTTCCACATGTGCAGAATTACTTTTTATGCCCATTTCTTGTAGTGATTCTCAATACAAATGTAAGGAAAGGGAACTAAAATTTATCAGGCATTCACAGATGCCAGGGCCTTCCCTGGTGGCTCAGATGGAAAAGAATCTGCCCACAATGCTGGAGACCTGGGTTCGATCCCTGGGCCCGGAAGAGCCCCTGGAGAAGGGAATGACAACCCACTCCACTGTTTTCACCTGGGAAATCCCACGAACAGAGGAGCCTGGCAGGTACAGCCCCCAGAGTCCAAAAGAGTTAGACACGATGGGGTGGTGCCTCTTTCACTACAGATGCCAGTGGTTTTGCATATGTTATATCCTTTATTATCCCCATTTGAAAGATAAGAAAACTGAGATTGGGGCAGCCGGTTAATTATCCAGAGACAGGGCCTTGCCTGACGCACCAGTGGTTAAGACCCCGTGCTTCCTCTGCAGGGACAAACGAGAGGGGGCTGCCTGCTCAACTTAGAGGCCCAGCTTCTCTTCACCCCTTGTTTTCACCCGCAGTCCTGACCACAGTGACTACTGTTACCCCCGCCATCTGGGGCCTGGAATCCTTAACTCAAGGAGCTTGACTCTGCAAACTTCAGTGTGCATTCAAAACCCTGGGGGAAGATATAAATTCTTGGCCCAGATCAGAGTCCATCCCCCACTAGTTGAAGCGGGGACAGTTCAGTTCAGTTCAGGTCAGTTGCTCAGTCGTGTCTGACTCTTTGCGACCCCGTGAACCGCAGCACGCCAGGCCTCCCTGTCCATCACCAACTCCTGGAGTTCACTCAGACTCACGTCCATCGAGTCAGTGATGCCATCCAGCCATCTCATCCTCCGTCGAACCCTTTTCCTCCTGCCCCCAATCCCTCCCAGCATCAGTCTTTCCCAATGAGTCAACTCTTTGCCTGAGGTGGCCAAAGTACTGGAGCTTCACCTTTAGCATCATTCCTTCCAAAGAACACCCAGGACTGATCTCCTTTAGGGTGGATTGGTTGGATCTTCTTGCAGTCCAAGGGACTCTCAAGAGTCTTCTCCAACACCACAGTTCAAAAGCATCAATTCTTCGGCGCTCAGCCTTCTTCACAGTCCACCTCTCACCTCCATACATGACCACAGGAAAAACCATAGCCTTGACTAGACGGACCTTAGTCGGCAAAGTAATGTCTCTGCTTTTGAATATGCTGTCTAAGTTGGTCATAACTTTCTTTCCAAGGAGTAAGCATCTTTTAATTTCATGGCTGCAGTCACCATCTGCAGTGATTTTGGACCACCCCCCCAAAAGTCTGACACTGTTTCCACTGTTTCTCCATCTATTTGCCATGAAGTGATGGGACCAGATGCCATGATCTTAGTTTTCTGAATGTTGAGCTTTAAGCCAACTTTTTCACTCTCCTCTTTCACTTTCATCAAGAGGCTTTTTAGTTCCTCTTCACTTTCTGCCATAAGGGTGGTGTCATCTGCATATCTGAGGTTATTGATATTTCTCCCAGCAATCTTGATTCCAGCTTGTGCTTCTTCCAGCCCAGCATTTTTCATGATGTATTCTGCATATAAGGTAAATAAGCAGGGTGACAATATATAGCCTTGACACACTCCTTTTCCTATTTGAAACCAGTCTGTTGTTCCATGTCTAGTTCTAACTGTTCCTTCCTGACCTGCATAGAGATTTCTCAAGAGGCAGGTCAGGTGGTCTGATATTCCCATTTCTTTCAGAATTTTCCACAGTTTATCGTGATCCACACAGTCAAAGGCTTTGGTATAGTCAATAAAGCAGAAATAGATGTTTTTCTGGAACTCTCTTGCTTTTTCCATGATCCAGCAGATGTTGGCAATTTGATCTCTGGTTCCTCTGCCTTTTCTAAAACCAGCTTGAACATCTGGAAGTTCATGGTTCGTGTATTGCTGAAGCCTAGCTAGGAGAATTTTGAGTACTTTACTAGCATGTGAGATGAGTGCAATTGTACGGTAGTTTGAGCATTCTTTGGCACTGCCTTTCTTTGGGATTGGAGTGAAAACTGACCTTTCCATTCCTGAGGGGACAGGTATCCTCGTCTGTAACAGGTGCTCTCGGGGATGTGAGGTTGGCCCACTCTTGGTCTGCCCTGGAGGACCACTGGCCCAGACTCTCAGGACTCTGCCATCAGAAAATTCTGGAATTCCTAGGTATTGAGGGCAGTCTGCCAAGGTGACCAACTATCCCAGTTTGTTCAGGATTGAGGAGTTTTCCCAGATGTGGAAATTTCAGTGCAAAAGCTAGGAAAATCCCAGACCAGTAAGAACCAGCTGGTCACCCTGTGAGTTCAAGAGGTAGCTCACAGACCAGGCTTGCTCCTTGATGTGCAGAAATGTTGGTAGTTCAAGTCACAGTCTGGTCACTTCCCCAGGTTAACGTGGCTGAACAGAGTGAAATTCCCCACCTAGGGGTGTCACTAGAGCATTGCCGTCTCATGGTTCAGAGCTGACTGAACGGACCACCGAGAACCAAATGAAGTATGTTTTCTATCACACTCAGAAAGAAGAATGATTGGTATCTGAGAGACCCTATACCCCTGTAGCTAAGAATTCAGGCCTGGGGGTCTTTTTTGGTCAGGCTGGTCTTCCTTCCGGTGAGGGCGTGCTCCAGTTTCAGAGACGGGGCCCCTCTCTAGAGGCGGTGCTCGGGCTTCGCATCGCAGTGGCTTCGCGGGTCTCCGAGCACAGGCTCTAGAGCACAGCAGTTGCAGCCCGTGGGTTGTGTGGGATCTTCCCCGGACCAGGGGCTGAACCTGTGTCCCCTGCATTGGCAAGCGAATTCTTAACCACCAGACCACCGGGGAAGTCCAATAGTCTCCTCCAGAGGGTATTCATTTTTTGAAAACTCTTCCTATAGATCTTGAATTCCTTACCCTCCCTCTTTTGCATCTACGTATTGCTTGCATTTCTTACT
The DNA here is from genome assembly GCF_014754425.2 of Oryx dammah. Taxonomy (NCBI): domain Eukaryota; kingdom Metazoa; phylum Chordata; class Mammalia; order Artiodactyla; family Bovidae; genus Oryx; species Oryx dammah. The sequence goes on from NW_024070194.1 coordinate 2,209,895, forward strand.
AAAATCTGTATTTATTAAAAGAAACAGTAACCCACTCTAGCTAGCTTAAGTTGAAAGGACACATTTCTGAAAGGGCGCAGATAGGCAGTCCAGAACTACAGGTCTGACTTGGCATCAGAGCCGGGGAGATACTGCCTCTCCACTCTGTCTCTCTCTGCACACCTTCATCCTCCTCTTCCTTGTAGACTGGCTGCAGCTACAGAAAATGCAGGTACCCAGGGCTCCCTGTTTGCCATAGTTCAGCGTGCACTGTGGAGACAGCATCTCTTTCAGTGTGTGTGTGTGTGTGTGTGTGTGCGCACACGCGCGCGTGCTCAGTCGTGTCCCACTCTGTGATCCCATGGAATGCAGCCCACCGGGCTCCTCTGTCCATGGAACTTTCCAGGCAATACTGGAGTCGGTGCCATTTCTTACTCCAGGGGATCTCCCAACCCAGGGCTGGAACCCGGGTCTCCTGTGGCTCCGGCAGGTGAATCCTTCAACACTGCGCCACCTGGGAAGCCCATCTCTTTGAAAAACAGCTCCAGATTTTCAGGGAAGAGCTGGATTTGCCCAGCCTGGGTCAAGTCTTGCCCCTGATTTACTCAACGATAGTTGGAAGAGCATGGCCTTTTAGTTCAATCCAGGTGGCTGGGACCCGACCCCGCGGCAGAGGGTGGAGGGAAGGCAGTGTAGGAGCCGCCATGAGCTGGCTGCACCCCGCCGCGTCACTGACCTTGAGCTTTCCCACCGTCGCTCTTCCACGCGCCACCGTCAGAACAGGAAGACAGTGCCAGCTGCCTGGGTGCCCGTCACAGCTCTGCTGCTCCCTCGCCGTGTGACTCGGAGCAGGTCACCGCGCCTCAGTTTCCTCATCTGTGTGGGGAGTGTTGTGAATGTTGCTCTAAGCTGACTGGCCTAAAATTCTTAAAGCCCTGATTGTCACAGGACTTCCCTGCCTGGTGGTCCAGTGGCTAAGACTGCATGACCCCAATGCAGGCGCCCAGGTTCAATCCCTGGTCAGGGAACGAGATCCCACATGTCGCAATAAAGACCCAGCTCAGCCAAATAACTAAATATTAAAAATAAATAAATAAATAAATAAATAACCCTCTGTCACATAGCAAGGATATCAAAGAATACTTAGCCACTATACTAAGAGCCTTTATTGTTTTTAAATCTTCCTTGTGGACCACAGAAGATTATTACCACTGCTTATTTTAAAAATGGTGTTCTGCTTTAAATATAATGCCTAAGAGAAAACACTTTGTCACTGCTATAAGTGGAAATCAATACCATAATCCATAAAAAGAAAGTAACTGTTTAAGAAAATGTACAAAAATAAAATGCTTAAATTTGGGGAACGCATGTACACCCGTGGTGGATTCATGTCAATGTATGGCAAAACCAATACAGAATTGTAAAGTAAAATAAAAAATAAATAAATACATTTAAAAAAAAAGTTTAAATTCTGGCCATGTCGTGTTGCCTGCCGAAGGCTCTGAAGAGCCGATGACCTGCTCTTTTGGTTCCAAAGGGAGATTTGCAAGTATTCAAGAGGTGTTAAAGACATATTAGCGTCACACTGAGACTGTCTTCTTTGAGTAATCCTAAGGATGGACCAGACAATGGACAGAGCATTGTGTTCTCACCTCGGGATTCTCTGTGATTAATGCCTTGTCCCTGGACCACTGAAATCCCCTCCCAGACCACAAACAGGGAGACACTTTGTTGTGTCATCAAATCTCCATTCACGGGACAACACTCAGGTTTTTGTTTCGCTGGGCTCTCCACTTTCCTCACCGGCCCTCCCAGCATCTCCCCCAGCCTGGCAGCGGGCTCTCCAACATGCTGTGTGTTGGCTGAGTCAACCGGTTCTCAAGAACTAATGCACCTTCGGAAACTGGGGCAGGCACTTTGGAAAGCCGCTGCTAGTTCCTCTAAAGGATAAACCTAGGGTCACTTCACTCCTGAGCGGATGCCCAAGATGACTGAAAGCATATGTTCATCACAGCCCAGAAACGGAATAAGCCTAACGTCCGTCAACAGACGAGTGGATAAGCGAAATGGACTATTTGGCAATGAAAAGGGATAAGGTATGGACACATAGTGGGCTTCCCTGGTAGCTCAGCTGGTAAAGAATCTGCCAGCCATGCAGGAGACCCCGGTTCGATTCCTGGGTCAGGAAGCTCTCCTGGAGAAGGGATAGGCTACCCACTCCAGTATTCTTGGGCTTCCCTGGTGGCTCAGACAGTAAAGAATCCACCTCAGGAGACCTGGGTTCCATCCCTGGGTTGAGAAGATCCCTGGAGAAGGGAAAGGCTACCCACATCAGTATTCTGGCCTGGAGAATTCCACGGACAGAGGAGCCTGGCAGGCTACAGTAGTCCATGGACACTGCTGAGCGACTTAAAAAAAAAAAATAGACACATATTACAGCACAGATGGCTCTTGAAAACATGAAGTCAAGTAAAAGAAGCCGATCCCAATGGGTCACGCGTTAGAGGTGTGTGCACGCTCAGTCGCTCAGTCCTGTCCAACTCTGTGAGACCCTATGGGCTGTTTCCCGCCAGGCTCCTCTGTTCACGGGATTTTTCAGGCAACAATACTGGAGTTAGTTGCCATTTCCTTCTCCGTCTTCTTGAACCAGGGATTGAACCTGCATCTCCTGTGTCTCCAGCATTGACAGGTGGAGTTCTTTACCACTGAGCCCCCTGGGAAGCACTTTAAAACTGCAGACCAGTCAAGTCCAGAGAGACAAGACTTGACTTGTTTACTAGAGGGAGGTAAGACTGGGGGGAATTGGGGAGTGATGCTAATGAGGAAGGGGTTTCTTTCTGAGATAATGAAAATGTTCTGGATTTAGTGGTAATGGTTGCACAATTCTGTGAATAAAGTAAATGCCACTGAACTGTATGTTCGAATAGGTGAGCTGTATGGTATGCGGATTATATCTCAAGAAAGCTATTTTAAAAATAGCTGACATGCCCAGGGAGGAGTTGGATGACCAGCACTACACTTCATAGAATGAGTAGCTGATTGTTGCCCTGCCCATTCCATTGACTCATGGGCCAGGTTGCCCATCACCACACGACTCTGTTTATAAGACAAGGATTCTGCCTGTAGCAACGCATTCGAATACGTTAAAATCTTTATCCAGGAGAATGGTCACCGTGATGCTTAGTTTTGATTAGTCATTCAGAGTGGCTGGGGCCAATCCATTTAATAAACCCATTTAAATTGAAAAATAGATTTTTTGAGCGCCTACTAAGTGCCAAGCAGTGTCCTAGGATCTGGAGAGACGGTGGTGAAGGAGATTGAAAAGAACAGAGCCCTAATGGAGGAGGCACCCAGGTAAGAGAGACCGCCAAAACCAGTTCCCACGGACAGTCAAGGAAGGTCGTCTCAGGCAGTGACACGCGTGAGCCTGTGGCAATAAAACAGCAAGACGGGAGAGAGGACGGGAGGAGGGACGGCCTTCACGCACGTCCACTCGAGCGAGGAGGAGACGCCAGCCCTGGGGACCACGCCCGGAAGCGTGCTCCCGCGGGCAGCGGCGACTGCGAAGGCCGGGGGGCAGGCGGAGGCGAGCCGGCAGAGGCGGAGGGGCAGGGCTGCTGCGCCATCACGCGTGGCTCCACGCTGTGGCCAGGAGCAACGCGCAGAGCGGAAAGGGCTGCCGGGGGGCCTGGGCAGGGGGGTTGACCCAGCCACATGGGAGCTGCCGGAGACGGTGTGAGCACACGGGCAGCGTCCGACTCGCGTTTTGGGCCCATCGCTGACTACGGCAGAGAATGGACTGCGGGAAGGCGAGCGCAGGGCCGAGAGGCCTGTCAGGACGCCAGGGCCGCCGTCTGGCCTGCTTTGTGCTGTCTTATCTCAGAAACAAGACGGAGGGCCTCCACGTGTTGTTAAAATTGTCCAAGTATTTACAAGCCTAATTTGAACAAAAATGTAGAGGGGTGAGTTGGAACGCAGAGAGCTCCAATGCTTAAATTTATCTGCTCACATACATAGAGTCTTAATCTCAACCGGCCCGAAGGCCTGCGTGGATGGACGGCGTTGTTCACCAGGCTGCAACGTCCTGCAAGTGACAGCTGACACCACGGTGTGGTATCTTTCTGTGCGAGTACAGAGGTCAGCTGGGCTGAATGATGACTAAAGATTTAAAGGTTAGATCAAGAGAGATCATATATATATGTTTATATGTTTATTTAGTGTATTTGTAATTATATACTAATTATAAGTTAAAATTTAATAAAATGATAAACATAATTTATATATTGTATATTTATCTATAATATAGTCCTATATTAAATACTGCTATATATGAAATGTCTGTGTGTCTATATGCATATTCTTTCATACCACATATATAGAAATACATCAGTTTGCAGTTGCTGCACATGAGTCTTGCCAAATCAAAATCATTTATTTCCATTCAAACTCATTTAGGCTAACAATTCAAACTTAACCATCAGCACAACCCTGTTCGACTAGGAACGTGAGTTTCTATCACCCAGCTTGTTCAGGTCATTCCTACAGCCTGCGATACGTCTCAAAGTGTATTTAATGGGTTCATTAAAACAACATTTTCCCCCTTTGGGTTTCATAATACTTTGTGGATATTGAAAAGCTCTATTATTCTCTTCTTCCCACTAGGCATTCACAGACCAGCTTAATTCTGTGTAAATGGACAGATTTGAGGGTACTTCATGGGATACGTATTCTGCATGTTAAAGATAGAGATAGCAAAGAACGCAGGGCCGGCTTCCTTCTAGATGGTTCCTGTTTCCCCTAAGGCTTTTCCCCACGGCCAGCCAGCTGCCGCATCCTGAGTTCTGTCTATGGCGCCCTGGGGATGCTTCTGTCCGTCCTACTCTCCCTGACTTTGCATCTTCATGGCCTCTGTACGTAGCAACTGGACAGTGTCCCATCTCCAGACTCTGCTGCTTCCCCGGCTAGAAGCGTTCATGAGTCAGTCTTGACAGTCCCTTCCTCCTCACCCTCCTTGTCCAAACCGTCGACAAGTCCTACCAATTTTTAAAATATTTATTTATCTGGTCTTAGTTGTGGCGCACGGGATGCTCAGTCTTCCTTGCGCCACGCGGGATCTTTAGTGGAGGCATTCGAGATCTTTTTTTTTTTTTTTTAAAGCTGTGTCATGTAGGATCTGGTTCCCTGACCAGGGATCAAACCTATATCCCCTACCCTGGGAGTGCGGAGTCTTCACCACTGGACCACCAGGGAAGTCCCAGCCCTACCAGTTTTGCTGCCTAGAAATCTCTCACACACCTGCGTGTCTCCCACTGACCCCCATCCAGCCCATCCTCCTAGAATGGACCGTCGCAGGCACCTCCAAACCGGCCGCTGCATCCGCTCTTATCCTCGACCGACACATCCTCCTCTCCCACTGCGCTAGACACAGCGGTAAGGCCACACTAACTGGTGTCATCTTGGTGGCTCACTGGTAAAGAATCTGCCTGCCAAAGCAGGAGACTTAGTAGACGAGGGTTCAGTCCCTGGGCAGGGAAGATCCCCTGGAGCAGGAAATGGATGAACAGAGGAGCCTGGAGGGCTACAGTCCACGGGGTCAGAGTCAGACAGGACTGAGAGACTAGCATGCGTGCACACACGTTCACTCTCCCCAGGCTATAAGTTCCATGAGGACAGAGACCACGTCACTTGTCCATTTCTCTGTCTTATTTAATTGTGTGTTTATTTTGGCTCGCTGGCTCTGGGTTGCTCCCCTCCAGCCTTCCTTAGTGGCGGGTCGAGGAGCAGGGCTTCTCTCGCTGCGGAGCACAGGCTGTCGGCACGCGGGTTTCAGAAGCCTCAGCACAGCCACTCAGGTTGCAGACCCCGGGCCCTGGAGCACAGGCGCAGTAACTGTGAGTCTCGGGCTTCGTTGCTCCACAGCATGTGGGGTCTTCCTGGAGCAGGGACCGAGCTGGGGTCCCCTGCCTTGGCAGGTGGATCTTTAACCACTGAACCACCAGGGAAATCAGGTTATCCGTTTCTGAGAAACAAATTATCCCCAGACAAAGCTGCTAAAAGCAGCGGTGATTTCTGCAGTTAGTATCACAGTGTCTCAGGAATCTGGGTGTGGTTTAATGGATGCCTCTAGTTCCAGGTACAATTAACGTGTAGGCTGGGGGACTGCCCTGCTGGCCCCCTGGCTGACACTCTGCACTCCCAGTGCAGGGGTGTGAGTTTGATTCCTGGTCGGGGGACTAGATCCCTTCACGCCACAATGAAGAGTTTAGATGCCGCAGCTAAGGTTCTCACATTCCGTAGCAAAGAGTGAAGATCTGGAGAACTGCAACCAAGACCCGCGCAGCCAAATGAATAATTTCTAAGTTACACAGCAAGTGTGTGGGGGTGGTCTAGTCAAGTCAGTCGTGTCTGACTCTTTCTGACCCCATGGACTGTAACCCTCCAGGCTCCTCTGTCCATGGGATTTCCCAGGCAAGAATACTGGAGTGGGTTGCCATTTCCTCCTCCAGGGGATCTTCCCCACCCAGGGATAGAACCCAGGTCTCCTGCACTGGCAGGTGGATTCTTCATCACAAGTGCCACCTGGGAAGCCCACAATGCCTGCTAACCAGGGAAAGCATAAATCAAGTGCAGGCTGGGGTTGCGGCCGGATGTAAGGTGTCCACCGGGGAAGGCTGTGTGGCTGTCGGCAGAAGTCGGCTCCTGGTGGCTGCTGGACTGTGGGACCACGTGGGTCTCTGGCTGTTGACTGGACGCCTTGCTCAGCTCCCGCCAAGTAGCCCCCTTCACAGGGCAGCTCACAACATGGCAACCAACCCTCTCAGGGCAAGTGAGCTGTGAGACAGAGCAACAGCGGGCAAATGGCACAGAAGTCACAACCTTTGTGTAACCAAGCTTTGAAATGACACCCCCTTACTTCTGCCATGTTCTGTTCATTAGAACTGAGTCACTGGCTTCAGCCCACACCCAGGGGTGTGAATACCAGGGGGTGGGGACACTGGGGCCGTCTCAGAGGTCACCTACCCCAGAGCTTAGCTCTGTTTTGACTCACCATTATTTCCCCAAACTAGTTGACCATGTGGCTGGTCCACAGTAAATAAGTAAATACTCCACAGCAACCCCCCAAGTGACTCTACCTAAATGCCAACTGAATCACACCACACCCGTGTTCAAAACCTTCAGTGGACACCTGCTTCCCAACCTATAGAGTTTTGACCCTTCATAATCCTCGTATAAACTACCTTTTATCTCGGAAACAACTTGCCACTATCTAAAGGCATCAACAGGGCTTCCTGAGTGGCGCCAGTGGTGAAGGGCCCGCCTCCAAGGCAGGAGATATAAGAGGCTGCGGTTTGATCCCCGTGTCAGGAAGATCCCCTGGAGGAGAGCACGGCAACCCACTCCAGTATTCTGGCCTGGAGAGTCCCGTGGACAGAGGAGCCTGGCGGGCTATGGGCTACGGTGCAGCAAAAGACTGGGACACGACTTATCAACTGAACAGCAGAGCTTATGCGGTAGTCATTTCACAATATATTAATTGTAAGTCAAGCCATTATGCTATACACCTTAACCTTATACAGGGTTGTATGTCAATTTCAGTAACTGTGAAAAAAGATAAATGTATGCATGTGTTATGGGGGGCTGGAGAGAGAGGAATTGGTGGAGCGCTCACCACCATCATAAAAACCGGCGGGGGATTCTAGGACCGTGAGAATACTCTGCATGACCCTGAAATGGTGAGTATTCGTCCTTATACACTCGTCCACACCCATAGGCTATACAGTACCCAGTGATCCTACTGTGGACTCTGGGCTCCGGGTGGCTCGATGGGTCGGTGTAGGTTCATCAGTCGCAACAAACACTGGAGGGTGGGACGCTGACAGTGGAGGAGGCCGTGCACGGGGCGGGGGCACCAGTATTTAGGGAGACTTTGTACCTTCCGCTCAGTTTTGCAACGAATCTAAAGCTAAGCTCAAAAATAAAAATAAAATGTATTTCTTCATCAATTCATCAACTTTTAAGAATAATTTCGACCATTGAGCAGAACACGAGCTTAATAAGTCAGCCACCTGTTTCTGAATGTACTTTACACGGATCTCCTCACTTAATCCCCATAATGTCATTAGTGAAGTGAAAGTCGCTCAGTTGTGTCCGACTCTTTTCATCCCCATGGACTATACAGTCCCTGGACTTCTCCAGGCCAGAATACTGGAGAGGATAGCCGTTCCCTTCTCCAGCGGATCTTCCCAGCCCAGGGACGGAACCCAGGTCTCCTGCTTTGCAGGCAGATTCTTCACCAGCTGAGCCACAAGGGAAGCCTGGCTTCATGTCGTTAGGGAGCTCACTATTATCTACATTTTCAGGAATGAAACACTGAGCGGTGGAAAAGCACAGTGTTCTATTCATGGCCACGTGACTCGTTACGGGTAGAGCAAAATCCAAAGATGGTGTAACCTCAGAGCCTAAACAGAATCAAACCAAAGACATCACACTTTCAGTTTCCTTCTCAGAGGAGGGAAGAGATACAAGTCAAGCAAGGCTCTAGGCCCTGTGAATGCCTTAGTAGTTTTCCTTCTCAACTCAACCAGACAGGGTTCCTAGAAGGCATGTAGGTTGTAAGTGATCTTGCTTTGCAGCCAGATAGATGTGGTTTTATATCCAGCACCACCGTTTAGTGGCTCTGCCTCCTTGAGCAAGTTGTTTAACCTCTCTGGACATTTCTCATGGATAATACAAGGATCATGGTATTACTTCTTTGAATGGTTGTGAGGATTAAATGAAATGATCCATTTAATGCTCTTAGCACAGGACCTCAGTAAATGGTAAAAATAAAGTGATACTTTTCCAAACTGGGTTTTCATCAACTCAGTGTTCACAGTTGCCTGTCACAGGGCCCAGTACCTGGGTGTTTAAAAACATACTTTGGAATTTATTTCAATTTCCAGTCTGCAAGTTGTATTTCATGCAATCAAGCTCAACTGAAGTATTTAGAAATATGTTTTTTAAGTGCTGTGTGTTACTGTTTTTAATGAATTTCTCATGAAAGGATGCCATCTCATACTCAAAATTATGTAGTAAACAGCACATACATATCTTACAACAATGAGAAAGCAGTTTATTTCTTTTAGAAGAAAGAAAGAAGGGTGAAAGAGAGAGTGAGGGAGGAAGGAAAAGGAAAAAAAAAAGGCAGGCCACAAAGTTTCCCCACAGAAGACAAAATACCTCACAAATCAGTATAATGAGAAAGGTCCAAAATGCCATAGGCAATAGTATGGAATAACAGGTATAATTTCAGTTCTAATATTACAATAATATGGTTTTCAAAGAACTCTTTCCTTTTTAATCAAATAGTTACGGGAACAGTATACCATTGGCACAGAAAACCATAAAAAGTATTTTATTAGAGAAAACTAATTAAGAAATGTAGTACACATTTCTCTTAGCATTTCAACGTACCAGAGACTTTCTTATTTTTTTTTTTTTTTTTTTAGTCAAAAATAGAAAACTTTCAGTTCTCTTTTGAGTTAGCAATCCAAATTGTACTCAAAGAGCCACAGTTGAGCAAGGCACAGATCTCCAGGCAGCGCACCGACTGGGGAGGAAGGCAAAGGTGAAATTTGAGTTTAGGAATCGCTGCTCATCCGCCCGCCCCCTCCCAGACCGGGCCGTGAATCAGGCCCAGACAGGGCGGCTTCCTCCCCGGCCACCTGCGTCCAGCTGTGGGGACCGTGGGCGGCTCCTCTGCTCAGCCGGGTCTCCCCACAGTCACCCCCAGCAGCTGGAGTTGCGAACTGCAGGCTCCCCCCAGCCTGCAACTCAGCGCGGTCCAGCCCCATTATGATGGAGAGTTGGATTCAGATGCTCTCAGGAGATGAATTAAGATCAATCGAAACTTCCTGAACTCGCACTAAAACACTGACGATAAGGACTCAGTGTTTACAGAAAGAAAATGTCTGCTCAGCTGGGTCAGGCCCCCAGAGAGGCAACTTTCTGTGTGTTTAAAACAGATGAGGAATTTATACAAATAGGCAAGATTCTAGACTCATTACGCTAATAAGGCTTACTCATTACTAAGTAACATTAGACATTTCAGAGACCGACTGCATTTACAAAATACTTCTCTGTTAAATGGGGGTAAAACTAGAGCTGATCACTCTGAAACATTGTGAGGGTAAAATGAATGAATACTTGCCCAATAATTATCATCAGCAAATGTTGAGTCTTCCAGGGTCTTCCTTAGGGTGCCACAACGTCTAATAAGGGCCAGTACAAAGTGAAAATGTGAGCTCCTTTTTCAAAAATTACTAAGAATTTCAAGACGGTGACAGCAGAGCATTAAGGCGCGTGTAGGACTCTTCTGAGCCTGGGGCCCAGATGCAGGCCTGTGAAGCCCGCCTCGTGTCTAATAATGAGAACACCAAGGCTGTGGTGCTCACTCAAATCGTGTGCGATGCTAAAACATCAATGTGCCTCTGCTCAGTCCCAGGCACAAGTCACATTCTCTGTGCCCGTGGGGATAAACCTTGGGGATTATGCTGCAACATCAAGGATGCTTAGCTCGGGAGGCTTCGAAATTCATAAACAAGCTCGGGGAATGGGTCTGAGACGGAGCAGAGGCTCTGGTGTTTTAGTGTGACCCCTGAAACTGTGCCTCAAATGTTGTGTTTGTGTGTCCTTTCCGGAGGACACCAGCCACAGGGACTGCTGAATCCAATCTACAGAGAACAAAGTGTGCGAACCACTCTACCAGGCTTCATATCCTTGAAATCTTTGCATCCCCAGCTCTCGGCATAGAGTCCGGTGTTTAAGGGACCATTGGTAAATGCCAACTGGCAAAGTTGGGGAGAAGGCAGGAGTGAGTGGGTCCAGAAACAAGGAGCATGAGTACGAAGGTTGCTCCTGTTCAAACCCCAGCATCACTGTCACTGGCTGTGTGACCTTACGTGTGTGGCTTAACTTACAGAGTTAAGCCTCTATTTCTTCCTCTGTAAACGGAGAGTATTAACCAGTACCTCCCCCGCTAAGCTGCTCTGGGGGTCAAGCAAGCTCATCACTGATCTGTTAGTGATCGCTATACCTCCTCTCAGCCCTCACGTTCTTCTTCTGTTCAATTTGTTGTAACTTCAAGCCAATCTGCAAAAGAAAGATTGAACTTCCCTGGCCTTAAATTATATGGTATGGCCCGTAGCACATCAGTTTATAAAGAAACAAGCAATTTTAAAAAATTAACTTTTTTTTCCTTAATTCTTCCAGAAGGATAGGAATTAGCTATTGGTTTTTACTTTCTATTTTTTACCTTTCTGCATTGTCTGCATTTTATTTGAAGGTCAGCAAATATTACTTCTGCAAATAAAGCCAAACAAAGATGGATATTTTCTAGGTCCATGGCTTTCGCAGTGTGGTTCCCAGACCAGGAGCATCACCTTCAATGCAAGTATATTGTAAGAACAAACTCAAAGGCCAGGAGGATGAGGGAGGTCCTAAAGGATAAGAGAGTTTAGCCAAGTTCATGCCATCAGCCTGAACTCACTGTTGCTCAGCCATGGTCATGTGGGGAAATTGCCTGACTTTCTCATTTTTCTAGGGGACATCTTTATTTTATTTATTTATTAATTTTTGGCCACACCTCGCAGCATGTGGGATCTTAGTTTCCCGGTCACAGACCAAACCCACATGGCCTACAGTGGAAGCACAGAGTCTGAACCACTGGACTGCCAAGAAATTCCTGGGAATACGCAAATGTGCAAGCAATCTGCCTCCTTCTAAAAACCTTTAAATACTCCACGAACCAAACCCAACATGTCTGCAAGTGCCATCTGGCCTTGGGTCACCACTCTGCAGCCTGAAGTTCTAGGACAGGGACGCCGCTGTCCTTCCTGCTCTGCTCAAATCCAAAACTGTTACCCGGCAAATGTGACATGGTGGTCGTGCTCCTTCCTCCACGAGCTCGCACATCCACTTTCTCCCTCAACCCCGCTGTCACCTGTTTGACAGATACCAGTATCCTCCCATTTTACAGATCAGAAAACTGAGGCTTCCAAGCTCTAACCAGTCTGCCCAAGGTCACACAGCCCATATATGATGACAGTCAGGACTCCTCCTTAGGATGGGTGAATCTGAAGTCCATGCTCATCACTGCTACACTACTGGCCGATAACATCGGCTAGTCCTCCTGACAACCGGGGCCTTTTAAATCTTCTTTCACAATCAGCTCTAGGCCTACTTAACAGCCCTTTCTAGGTCTTATCTGTCCATCTCAGTGAAGCACCTTCCCTTATCACCTAATGCTTCGGTCGCTTGAGTGTGGTTGACTGCCTCTCCCAAGCTGTGCGCGTGCTGGGGGCAGAGTCACGATGCCCTCTGTCCTCAAGTGACATGGGAATGCTCCAGGTGAGGAGCCGCTCAGGACACTTGCCGTTGGTTGGTTATAACCATCAGTCCAGGCTGTCGTCACTGCCGGCTGGAGGGTGATGAAGGCCTTTTCCTGTTCGGTTTGTTGCCACTGGTTGCAGACACTTGCCCGGTTGTCTACTCTGAACGTATAGCACATTTCTAATCCAAAAAAGGTGGCAAGGGGCCCCTGGGCAGGAGGCTGGCGACTGGCCCGGCGGAGCGGGGCACGGGCAGCAGGGCAGCGGTCCCTGCTCGGGGTGGCCAGGCCTTCACTGGGGGCCGCGCACCAGCCTGCCTGCAGCGGGGCCGCAGCCTCCGGGGGCCACTGGGGGTCCTCGGAGCCTCCCGGCTGAACCCCAGAAGACGCAGGAGCTCTGCAGACACTCCCCCTTCCAGACGAAGGCTCAGTCTGCGAGGCGCCTTCCACCTGCAGCAGGAGCGCCAAGGAGCCGAATGCAGCCCGCAGGCGCTGCGCGCCTCCCCGCGCCCGCCCGCTGCCCGCAGTGTAGGGCCCGGAGAGATGGGTCTTCTCCACGAGAGAAAGCATGGCAGAGGAGGAAGGGGTAGTGGCTGAGGTCAGATACGGGGTACGGTCCTTACCTCAATGCTCTGTTCCCCTTCTCCAGGCTCCCAAAAAATAGATTGTAAAAAATTAGAACTATTACAGCTTACAGAACTTGCACGACTTACCTCTGAAGAGGCATGATAGCAGAAGAGCTAGGGATCCAGGCTGCACCACACCACAGCTGCTGGTATTGCTAGTACTGTTACTGCTGCTGCTGCTGCTAAGTCGCTTCAGCCCTGGCCAACTCCGCGCGACCCCACAGACGGCAGCCCACCAGGCTCCGCCGTCCCTGGGGCTACTGAGTGTCTATTTTTTGGATAAATTTTCCTTTTCTTTTTTTACACAAAACCAACAGCTACTCCCTGTAACCAATATAGCCTTATTCCTTGAAGCTGAAGTTTATTATACTTTCCAGAAAATATTTTTTCCACAAGGGCAGAACATAACCTCCATGTAACTGTAAAAGTGTTTATCTTGGTAGGAATTGAGTCCAGCTTCCAAACTGTTTTCTAAAGCGTGTGAACGTTTTCCAGGTACATGGATTTAGAGGCAAGCCATTCTAACTTATTTCCAATCACACAAAAGCCGACTCATCAAAACAGAAGCTATAAAAATGATTTTAAGCAAAACTGTGACCACCTACTAAACAGCTTCTGACACCTGCCATGAACCAAAGCTGAATGTTGCTCCGTATACATCTGCTTTAATTGTGGCAATGACTAAATGGAATAAATTATTATTACACCCATTTCACAGGCGAAAGGATGAAGGTACAAAGCAAGTGCTTAATTAATTTGTCCAGGGCCTTAAGCAGTAGAAAGCAACTGAGCACCCTTCCTTCCAAAATTATTATCTTGCATGAAATCACAGTAGCTTTGAGTCATGAAAAATTCCTGGAAATGTGTTGACAAACAAAAGTTAACTCTCTCCCCATAGTCCTGATTTTTTCTCCCCCAACCTTGTGTATACTTCTGGTTTAAAAATAACATTCTTTTGGAACTTCCCTGGTGGTCCAGCGGTTAAGACCCCCTAACCAGTGCAAAGACCCCCTAACCAGTGCAAAGGGCTTAGTTTTGATCCCTGGTCCACGCACCCTACCCAGAAAAGATTTGCAAAAAAATTATTCTATGTCAACATAATAATCCCAGGATGATTATCAAAATCATGAAATTACCATCGATATAGTACCTATGATTTAATCTACAAACCTTACTCAGATCCGATCTATTGACCAGTGTATGTCTTTTATAAGAAAAATGTTACAATCTGATCCAGGATCCTATTCTCATGTTGAGCTCAATTTTTCTTTAAAAGCACAATCTGTATTATTTATGTGACACATAAAACCAAAAAGCTGTGGTTGGCGTTGTGCGTGGCATGTCTCTCCTTCCTTAAGATGTGCGGTTTGTCTGTCCTCTGCACACTGCCCTCTAGACCCTGAGCCACAGGTGATTCACAGAGAAGAACCCCACACACATTCCCGAAATAGTCAGCACCCTGTCACTTTCAAGTCAGAAGGTCTCGATTTGTTTCTTTTTAGTCGTTTTCCATCCCTTTTCTTGTGTTCTGCATTATCATCTGCTAAAAATATCCCAACGTGTTATTTGTTTTAGTTCGTGGTGCCAAGACCTTGATACATCCCTTTGCTCTCACCTCAGGAGTTTCCCAAATAAATCATGAAATGGAGGACAATTGAAGTTAAGCACCAACCCCTGGAATCTAGAAAGAAGTGGCCTCGATAAACATCAGCTTCTATGTCCTCTGTTTTCCCTTCCTGCCCCAACCCTATCATTTCTCTTTATAAAAAACACAGGGCACTTAATAAAAGCACCTGGTGAAACCCTGATTTATTTTTGTCTCTTAAGGAGTTAGCTATCAGATGTTCTCAGATTGCTGTTCCTGGCCAGCCAGCACTAGCCAATCAGTCCTTCCAAGAGCCTTCAACCACCTCTTTCAGAGCCAGCCCCCCGCCTTTCACTTGGGGAAGCCTTCAGTCAAAAAGGGCCTTTGAGTGTGTGGCTGGGGAGGTCTCACTCAGCTCCTCGCCTTCCTGATGGCAAATGAGAAGCAACAGCCGCATAGGCTGCTCACAAATCCACCCTGACCAAGACTGAAACCAGCCCTAGATCACTAACAGCCCTGTACACAGGCTTCGCGTTTCGAAGCATGGCTGCTGTTTGAGAATTTCCAGGTAAACAATTCCTTGAAAACGGCCTGCAGTCAGGGAGGGACTCAGAACGACTGCGGGTGTTTTGAGCTGGGCATATGATTTTTTTGTTTCCTTCTTCAAAATGAACATTTAAATCACTCCTCTGCCAATTGTATTGTAAGTACTATAATGAGCACTAATTTAAACAATGTAGCCATAACTAAACCAGATTATCTATCTGGATTTAATCTAGTGAGAACAAAGAAATCCATTCAGTTTGCCCTGAAATCCGATTTAATACATGAACATGAATGGGCAAAGTCAACATCCTGGGTGACTTTATGCAATCATATGATTTTTAAAGTACAATATGCCAGAGGAAGGTAAATGTCTGAACCATTACAAAGGCCACAGGCTCCCACTTGCTACTACTATTTCTCGCTTAGGGGCCTTCCTAATTCAGGAGGAAGCCGGGCAAGCTGCTGCGCTGGAAGGTATTCATCGGAAATTGCTTTGTGCATCACAGCTGTTTGTGTATTCCGACATCCTCCCAGAAGCAAGGTCCTCCAAACTGGTTTCTTTCATCAAGATAGAAATATAAACTGGTGTTCAATAAAGATACAGCCTGACATCCAAAATGCCAAACTTCTAATAGCAGGTAATGTTAGAATTAAAATCAAAGAGCATGATTAGAGTATCTGTGTTCCTAGCTCTTAAAGGAATCAGGAACTAGGAAAAAAACGCCAGTCTGTTAAAAAGATATTCTTGTCTCGTCTTCACTTGATGTCTTTCTGCTTTGATACAACTCAAGTGTAGCTTTCTTTTTCCTTTTAATATTGCAATCCAAGTTTTAGAGTTATTATTAGTTAACATCCAATGCGTTCGAGGTTTCTGTGCCACCTTTGCGTTTGTTTAATGCTATTAATTATATTCTTGTTCAGTTTGCCATAAGCTGCCCCTGTCAGCAGAGATTCAAGGAAGATTTGAAAGAGCAGCATATTTATCAAAGGAGAAAAAAAATGAAGAAAATAAAGACAGCGCTGGAGCATATTGGATATATAAACTGCTCTTTCTGAAAAGATAAATGATTTGGTAATGAATAGATCCTTTAGGCCATAAAAAATCCATTTATTTTCTTTTGAATTTGAATAGGAGAGATTTGCATTTTTCCGGAGCAGTTACACTTAAATTAAAATGCAGAGCATGAGGCTAGCATACAATCAAACTAAATAATAACCGAGACATACTGTATTATTCATAAAAACAAAATTAATAGTTTGGGTAAAGGAAGCATTATGGTAGGAGAAAAAATGTACATTGACACCAAACACCTACTGTTGGAGAAAATAAAGCGATTTACAGTACCTACGACTTGGTTATAGAAGTCTGGTATTTATTCTTAGTTATTCGGAGGAAGGGGGAATGGGCGATGGGTTTATCTAGTATGTAATGGGCTATGTAAAAAGCGTCTGCTTTTCTGATAGCAAAGTGTTAAGAGTGTTTCTCTATTTTTTATGTCTCATTATATCATAGGAAGAAGCTAGTTTTTTGCTCAAAGCAGAGTAGAATCGAGGGTATTTTTTTCCCCTCCTCAAAATATATATTTTGAGTAAGTGTCCCGCTGGGGTCAGAGGATCAGCCGGGACTGGCCGAGAAGTGAAAGCCGGGCAGCGGCCCTGCGTCCTCCGCGTGTCCGCCGCCCCGCCCCCGCCCCACGTGCGGGGAGAAAGTACCCGGGGCCTCCGATTGCCATCAGCCTGCGGGGAGAGTTTGCGGAGAGACGAGTCTCTCCAGAGAGCTGTCCCTGCCAGTCTGGGGCAGACAAAGAACAGCAAAATACAAGTTATCACGGAAGGCTCACGAACAGCAAGTTCTTAAAAACTGCGAGGAGAGAGACCTAGTCAGTTTCTCTGAATTTCAAGCATAATCTCAGATAAGAAGATCTCCAAGGTACATAGTCCAAAATTTACAAAAAAAAAAAAAAAAGGTGTGGCAAAATCCAGATGCCTCCGGGCCAAGCAGGTGGGGCGCTGCGCCCGGCGCGGGGTGGGGCCGGGGCCGTGGGGGGCGGGGGGGCCTCGCGCCCCGCCCCCCATTGTCTGCGGCCGGAGCTTCGCCCTGGGATGGCCTGAGCTCGCCTGTCCAGAAACGCCAGACCTCTAGGCTTCTACGTAAAAGCTTACTTTAGAAATGGTGACCATTATTTCAAAATATTTAAATACCACCTGAACCGAAAAAAGAAGAAAAAAAAAAAAAAAAGCCATGCGTGGGGCGCTCGGGCACCAGTTTGCCGCCTCTGTTTATGGAGAACGTGAAAGTTCAGGAGAGGATTGCTCAGAGCTTGTACTTAACACCCATCGGTTACCTATGAACAGTTGCTGAACAACCGGGGCTGATTAGATAGACCGTGATGGATAGGAAGGACACGACTTTTTAACTTTGCCTATGACATATCATTCAGCTATGTTTTTAAATCGAGCGTTTACTACATTCCAGGAAGTAGGCGTTGTTTGAAGTGCCCTTGTCTAAAGGGAAATCCATCTTTAGAAACCCATTCAGGAACTTACCAGGTGGTCCAGTGGTTAAGATTCCACTGCACAGGCCGAGGTTCAGTTCCTGGTGGGGGAACTGAGAGCCCACATGCCTTTAAAGTCGTGTCCGACTCTTTGCGACCCCATGGACTGTAGCCCACCAGGCTCTTCCGTCCAAGGGATACTCCAGGCAAAAATGCTGGAGTGGGTTGCCATTTCCTTCTCCAGGGGATCTTCCCGACCCAGGGATCGAACCCAGGTCTCTCGCATTAGAGGCAGACGCTTTAACCTCTTAGCCACCAGGGAAGGTTCCACATGCCTTTAGGTGAAGCAAAAAATAAGTAAAACCCATTCATTCTTCAAGATTTATTCGGTCAATAAAACCCGTTCATTCCTCAAGACTTATTTGGTCAATAATTCCAAGAATGCTTCACAAAGCAAGTTCCAAATGTCTCAGAGGGTAAAGCGTCTGCCTCCAAGTGGAAGACCTGGGTTCAATCCCTGGGTCAGGAAGATCCCCTGGAGAAGGAAATGGCAACCCACTCCGGTAGTCTTGCCTGGAAGATCCCATGGACGGAGAACCCTGGTGCAGGCTACAGTCCATGGGGTTGCAAAGAGTCAGAAAGGACTGAGAGACTTCACTTTCACTTTCAAAGGCAGTATCCTCCCTTAAGGGATCAGGTTGTCTATGGTACATTAAGTAACTAACTCTTGGATTTGCATAGATTCTTATCGACTTCCCTGGTGGCTCAGATGGTAAATCTTCTGCCTGCAATATGGGAGACCCAGGTTCGATCCCTGGGTTGGGAAGATCTCTTGGAGAAGGAAATGGCAACCCACTCCAGTATTCTTGCCTGGAGAATTCCATGGACAGAGGAGCTTGGCAGGGCTACAGTCCATGGGGTTGCAAAGAGCCAGACACGACTGAGCAACTAACACACACATCTGTGTTATAGTATTGAGTCCAAATTTTATCTCTATCCTGCTTAAAGAACTGCTAATTCTCTCATTGTGTGGACAAAATGGAAAATTAACTGGATTCCGTATTGTAGGCATTTTTTTTTTTTCCCCTCAAAAGTGACCCACTTCACAACAGAACTGATCTTTTCTCCTAGGGAATAGTAATACTTTGAAGTGTAGATCAAGAGTGGTCTTATAAATGTATAAGAATTGCAAGTATAAAAGAAGCAATTTTTTGCACATTTAGAATAAGGGTGGTATTAGTGGTAAAGAACCCACCTGCCGATACAGGAGACATGAGACCTGGATTCAGTCCCTGGGTCGGGAAGATCCCCGGAGAAGAATATGGCAGCCAGCTCCAGCCTGGAGAATCCCATGGACAGAGGAGCCTGGTGGGCTGTAGTACATAGAGTCGCAAAGAGTTGGAAATGACTTAGCATGCATGCAATTTCATATAACTTTTCTGGAAAAAAATTTGGCAACATGGTACCAGATATAAGACAGAGGTACACTTTGTTACAGATATTATTAGAGATCTACCTTAAGGAGAACATCTTTTAAGTGTGAAAAGCTAGATACACAAGAGTGTTCCCACAAGAATTTTAATAATCACAAATTGCAAAAAACTATAATATCCCTCAGAGGTGGACAAAGGGTTACATAGTGTAAGGCACAGTCATACCATGGAACATTTTCAGCCATTAATAAAAATAATGCTGAACGATGTTGATTACTGCAGAAAAAGGTTTATGACACACAGCGTAGAATTTATGTACTGTAAAATTACTGTGTGTATAAGAGAAGTCTAGACTGAAGGGCCCCAAAGATACATGCACCCTGGTGTTCACAGCAGCACTGTTTACAACAGCCAAGACATGGGAGCCACCTGAGTGCATCCACAGACGGATGGATAAAGAAGACGTGGGTCACAATGGAATGTTACTCAGCCTTAAAAAAGAATGAAACCATGCCACCTGCGGCACTGTGGGTAGACCTAGAGATTACCACACTACGTGAAGTAAGTAAAAAAGACAAATATCATATGTCACTGATATGTGAAATCTAAAATATGACACGAACCCATTTACAAAACAAACTCACAGACACAAAACAAACAGGATTATCAAAAGGGATGGGAAAGGATAAGCTGGAGTTTGGGGTTAGCAGATATAAACTATTACACGTATAGTAGATAAATGACAAGATCCTACTGGATAGCACAGGGAACTATATTCAATAACTTGTAATAAACTATCTCAATGGACATGAATCTGAGCAAACTCCAGAAGATGGTGAAGGACAGGGAAGCCTGGCATGCTGCAGTCCATGGAGTCTCAAAGAGTCGGACATGACCGAGCCACTGCACAATGAATAATGGAAAATAATATGAAAAATATATAAATAAATCACTTTGTTGTACACTAGAAACTAATACAACATTGTAAATTAACTATACTTTAATTAAAAAAAATTTTTTTTAAAAAACGGAGTTCATCAAACTGTTGTGAGTACCCTTTACTACATGGTAAAATCTTATAACTTTTACTCTCTGTACTTTGTTTAAAGCTGAACACAGGTGGTTTAAACAACAACAACAAAAATCTCCTCTCCAAAGAATCAGGACCGTATTAAGCTATTAAGCAGAGAAATGAAAACAAAAAGTATAAATAAGCAAGATGAATAAATAACTTTCTTAAGTAATATGGTGGTGATCATTTTGAAATATATCGAAATACTAAATCACTGTGTTGTGTACCAGAAACTAACAGTGTTATAGGTCAATTGTATTTCAAAAATGAACAAACTCATAGAAAAAGAGACTGGGCTCTTGGTCAGCAGAGGTGGGGAGTGAAGGAGGAGAACTGGGTGAAAGCAGTCAAAAGGTACAAACTTCCAGTTATAAGTATCAGGAATGTGCTGTATAAGATGATAAATATAATCAGCACTGCTGTAGACTGTAGCCTGCCAGGCTCCTCTGTCCATGGAATACCCAGGCAAGAAGACTGGAGTGAGTTGCCATTTCCTTCTCCAGGGATCTTCCCGACCCAGGGATCGAACCCGCGTCTCTTGGGTCTCCTGCATTGGCAGGCGGGTTCTTGACCTGCTGAGCCACCTAGGAAGCCCCATGTTACATATGTAAGTTGTTAGAGTAAATTCTAAGTGTTCTCATCACAATTTTTTTTCTCTCTCTTGAATGTTGTCTCTTTATATGTTCACTAATCTTGCTGTGGTCGTCATTTCATGATGATGAAGTCAGATCATGCTGTCCACCTTAAACTTACACACTACGTAGGTCAATTATATCTCAATAAAACTGGAAGGAAGAAATAACAGTGTTGACCCAAAATTGAGTAGCAGCCCTCTTGGCGATATCCTGAACTTAGAACCACCCTCACTGACTATAAATAGGCACCACTTGGCACAATGTAGGTTTGCCCTTTGCACCTGAGCAGGGTGCCACAGGGCAGCACCCTGAGTGGGGCTGTGGCTGAAAGAACCAGGAGTTGTTAGTGCTTTTGTCTCACTGTGCAAGCAACAAACAGCACCTTTTCTGCTTCCGTACTATAGCTATTATTCACCAGGTCTTCTGCCGTTTGCAGTTCAGCTTCTGAAGCCGCATCTGCACACAAACACGAGAATCAGTTGAAAAATGAACGAACTGATCATTTGCCTTTCTCCAACAGCGCTCTTGGGGTTATGTTCTGATCCTCGTGAGCAAACCTCATGTTTGCTTGGATTTCCTGTAGACACAGCATTAGGCTAGAGCTTTCCAGACTCTGTTCCACCATGTTAATAAGTGATAGAAGGCATAAAACAACGACAGGAATGTCTGTGGTCAATCAGCAGAGGAAAAGCTGGGTTACAGAACACCAAACTGTTTTCTTTCCTACAGAACTTCTTAGCACCTTTACTATGTAAACATATGCTGTGGATTTTCAAAGGGAGGAGACTGTTTCCTGAATTTATTGACTATGGAACTTGTCCCTCCCCCAAAGAACAACTAAGTTCTTCTAAAGGATAATAATCTTTTTAGTTCTTCTAAGGGCAGAGGAACCAGAGATCAAATTGCCAACATCCGCTGGATCATCTAAAAAGGAAGAGAGTTCCAGAAAAACATCTATCTCTGCTTTATTGACTATGCCAAAGCCTTTGACTGTGTGGATCACAATAAACTGTGGAAAATTCTGAAAGAGATGGCAATACCAGACCACCTGATCTGCCTCTTGAGAAATCTGTATGCAGGTCAGGAAGCAACAGTTAGAACGACAGGGAACAACAGACTGGCTCCAAATAAGAAAAGGAGTACGTCAAGGCTGTATATTGTCACCCTGCTCATTTAACTTATATGCAGAGTACATCATGAGAAATGCTGGGCTGGAGGAAGCACAAGCTGGAATCAGGATTGCCGGGATAAATATCAATAACCTCAGATATGCAGATGACACCACCCTTATGGCAGAAAGCAAAGAACTAAAGAGTCTCTTGATGAAAGTGAAAGAGGAGAGTGAAAAAGTTGGCTTAAAGCTCAGCATTCAGAAAACGAAGATCATGGCATCTGGTCCCATCACTTCATGGGAAATAGATGGGGAAACAGTGGAAACAGTGTCAGACTCTTTTTTGCGGGGGGGGGGGGTTCCAAAATCACTGAGGATGATGACTGCAGCCATGAAATTAAAAGACGCTTACTCCATGAAATTTAAAAGACGAAAGAAAAGTTATGACCAACCTAGACAGCATATTAAAAAGCAGAGACATTACTTTGCCAACAAAGGTCCGTCTAGTCAAGGCTACGGTTTTTCCTGTGGTCATGTATGGATGTGAGAGGTGGACTATAAAGAAAGCTGAGTACCGAAGAATTGATGCTTTTGAACTGTGGTGTTGGAGAAGACTCTTGAGAGTCCCTTAGACTGCAAGGAGATCCAACCAGTCCATCCTAAAGGAGATCAGTCCTGTGTGTTCATTAGGACTGATACTGAAGCTGAAACTCCAATCCTTTGGCCACCTGATGTGAAGAGCTGACTCATCTGAAAAGACCCTGATGCTGGGAAAGATTGAGGGCAGGAGGAGAAGGGGACGACCGAGGATGAGATGGTTGGATGGCATCACTGACTCAATGGACATGAGTTTGAGTGAACTCTGGGAGTTGGTAATGGACAGGGAGGCCTGGCGTGCTGCAGTCCATGGGGTCACAAAGAGTCGGACACAAACGGCTGAGGGACTGAACTGAACCGAAAGGATAATACTGTGTTAGTCAGCCTGGCTTTGGGCTTCCCTGGTGGCTCAGTGGTAAAGAACCCGCCTGCCAATGCAGGAGACTCAAGAGTGCAGGTCTGATCCCTGGGTCGGGAAGATCCCCTGGAGAAGGAATTGGGAACCCTCCCCAGTATCTTGCCTGGGTCAGCCCATGCACTGAGGAGCCTGGCAGGTTACACACAGTCCATGGGCTCACAGAGAGCCATGACTTAGCGACCAAACAACAACAGCAACATCCTTGCTTTAAAAAAACGGCTTTCTTTGATTTTCCACTACTATTTCTTACTGCTGTTCTTTTAGTCTTTCATCCCACTTCCCTTAGACCAGTAGTGTGCGAAAGTTCAGAAAGAATATATATATATATATATAAATCTGTTACTTAAGGTGGAAAAACTTTATTGAGTTGGGTGTGATGTATCTGTATGACTTAATTTGCCTTCCTTGATGGACTCTAGGGGTGATGATTAGAAAATGCCTGACGTAGACTGTGTGTGCGTGCTCCGTCTCTCAGTCGTGTCTGGCTCTTTGTGACCCTATGAACTGCAGCCCGCCAGGCTCCTCTGTCCATGGGATTTCTCAGGCGAGAACACTGGAGTGGGTTGCCACTTCCTTCTCCGGGGAATCTTCCCGACCTGGGCATTGAACCTGCATCTCCTGTGTCCCCTGCACTGGCAGGCAGATTCTTTACAACTGAGCCACCTGGGAAGGCCTATGACATAAAATAAGCACAAATAAATATTATGCAAGTGTAACTATCCTTGTAATTACAATAATTCAGCCACCTAAATCTTCTTGGCTCCCTCAATTTACAGGTGAGAAAACAGGGGCCCAGAACAGCTGAGAAAGTTGCACAGAGCCACACAGTCGTGAGCCGGGGTCAAGCAGGAAAACCCAGGTCATCTGACGGAACGATCAGTGCACACTCTTAACCAGGAAATATTTTAACGGGCCAGACAGAAAGCAAAATCTCCACTGGTAACTATGATTATACTTTTGGTAAATACTTGATTTAAGGGGAGTGGTTCTTTGAGCTAGACTGCACTTCCATCCACTGAAGAACCGGCTCTGAATAGAGAACAGGTTTGCAACAACCCTGGAGAGTGAAATAACTCCAGTATGCATCTCAGCAGGAAGTAGACCCATTTCCTCAGGACATCCCATTCCTTTATTCTTCCTTTCATTTACACCTGTATCTTGAGCACCTATTAGAAGCTAATATTATGTCCAACACTAAATACTATACTCAACCCATAGAAGCAAGGTTCCCACCATCCTCAGAGTGACTATCTTCAAAATTTTGTGAATTAAAAAAGGTCAGGATTGAAGGTTACATAAGGTGTTTTCAACCATGAACTTGGAAATAATTTCAATGTATCCTTTTGGGGCCTGCACATGGATTGACACCATCCAGCCACAAAAGCAGCAAGTGCTTCTTGGGCATAACAACCAATGGTGTGTGAGTGGCACATTGGCCTTTAAAATAATGTGCTTGTACAGACAGTGTTCATACAAGTCTTTTTATACACAACATCTTCTTTTTATATATTATTAATTTAATGAAGATACAGTTGATTTACGATTTTAATTTACAATATATAATTTTCAGGTGCACAATATAGTGATTCACAACTTTGAAAAGTTACAGTCCATTTATAGTTATTATACAATATTGGCCACATCCCCTGTGCCATATAATATATCCTTGCAGCTAATTTCTTTTATGCATGGAAGTTGCACTCCTATGGCTCTCTTAAATCTTAGGAAACGGTGAGATGTAAAAACCAACCCTCAGGAGGGCTAAGTGGTTTGCACAAGGTCACACAGTTAGTGATCCTGGCCCCGGTGTCAGCTTGACATGTTTATTGCCATATGCCAACCCGCCAATATCTCCAGTTGGCGAGAGTCTTCCTGACAAACTTCAGGGATCTGATCTACACTCTCCAGGCTGTGGGCCGTGTATGCAGAAGTGTCCGGTCAGGTCAGGTCAGTCTCTGTCGTGTCCGACTCTCTGCGACCCCATGAACCTCAGCACGCCAGGCCTCCCTGGCCATCACCAACTCCCGGAGTTCACTCAGACTCACGGCCATCGAGTCCGTGATGCCATCCAGCCATCTCATCCTCGGTCGTCCCCTCCTCCGCCTGCCCCCAATCCCTCCCAGCATCAGAGTCTTTTCCAATGAGTCAACTCTTCTCATGAGGTGGCCAAAGTACTGGAGTTTCAGCTTTAGCATCATTCCTTCCAAAGAAATCCCAGGGCTGATCTCCTTCAGAATGGACTGGTTGGATCTCCTTGCAGTCCAAGGGACTCTCCAGAGTCTTCTCCAACACCACAGTTCAAAAGCATCAATTCTTCAGTGCTCAGCCTTCTTCACAGTCCAACTCTCACATCCATACATGACCACTGGGAAAACCACAGCCTTGACTAGACGGACCTTAGTCGGCAGAGTAATGTCTCTGCTTTTGAACATGCTATCTAGGTTGGTCATAACTTTTCTTCCAAGGAGTAAGCGTCTTTTAATTTCATGGCTGCAGTCACCATCTGCAGTGATTTTGGAGCCCCCCAAAATAAAGTCTGACACTGTTTCCACTGTTTCCCCGTCTATTTCCCATGAAGTGATGGGACCAGATGCCATGATCTTCGTTTTCTGAATGTTGAGCTTTAAGCCAACTTTTCCACTCTCCTCTTTCACTTTCATTGAGAGGCTTTTTAGCTCCTCTTCACTTTCTGCCATAAGGGTGGTGTCATCTGCATATCTGAGGTTATTGATATTTCTCCTGGCAATCTTGATTCCAGCTTGTGCTTCTTCCAGCCCAGCGTTTCTCATGATGTACTCTGCATATAAGTTAAATAAGCAGGGTGACAATACACAACCTTGACGCACTCCTTTTCCTATTTGGAACCAGGCTGTTGTTCCATGCAGAAGTGTATATACATAAATGTGCTCTAAGAGCTCTACTTTAACACTAAGTTCGGAATGTAACTAAAGTCCCACTATCTTGAGAATACCAATTCTAGGGACTTTGCATTAGATATAATTTTTTTAAACAGATAGGGAGTTTAAAAAAGGCTTTAAGATTCTTTTTTTAGTGCTATAACAATTTTTCTCGTACTGGAATCAGAGCAACCATGACCGCCAAAAACAACGAGAGCGATGGCAGTGACCCCTACCGTGTAACCAGCCTCCTCAGGGGAGGAGGCGTCCTCCGTCTCTGACGCTGTGTCCAGCCTTTCATGCTTGCTCTACATAGGATCCTCATACGGTTGGATGAGGCAGGTGCTATTATTGGCTCCATTTCACAGATGAGGAGACCGAGAGATTCAAAATATTTGCTCAAGGTCCTGTGATCTGTGAGGAATGCACAGTTAGCCCTGGAGATTATAACACCCAGTAAGCAGTGGTTCCCAGTGTGAGGAGCGTTGCGGGCAGCAGAGCCAAAGAGGAGACGTGGTTGGTGCCAGGTGACCCGCTGGGGGAGCAAAAGTAAGTATCAACACTTTCATTTCTATCTGCTTCTTATAATGAAGAAAGAAAAAGAGAGAATTTAAGCCTTACTATTATCTAACATCGGAGAAGGCAATGGCACCCCACTCAGTACTCTTGCCTAGAAAATCCCATGGATGGAGGAGCCTGGTGGGCTGCAGTCCATGGGGTTGCTAAGAGTCGGACACGACTGAGCGACTTCCCTTTCACTTTTCACTTTCATGCATTGGAGAAGGAAATGGCAACCCACTCCAGTGTTCTTGCCTGGAGAATCCCAGGGACGGGGGAGCCTGGTGGGTTGCCGTCTATGGGGTCGCACAGGGTTGGACATGACTGAAGCGACTTAGCAGCAGCATTATCTAACATACAGTTGACTCTGACTCCCCACTCTCTCATTTGGTCCTTTTCCTGGCAGAAAACTGGAGATCCACAGCAAAGAAGTTAACAGTAGATGCCAGAAAAAGCACACGATGCCCCGTTAAATCTGACTTGCAGACAAACAACAAATAACTTTGTAGTGTAAGTATATCCCCAACTGTTGCACGCTGTTAAAATATTGCTTGGCTGAGTCTGCCAGTCCTAGCGGCGACACCGCCTCTCCTGTTTGTATTCAGTCGCTTGTATCTGCCATACTGAGTCGATTTATTGATTATACTCCTTAGTTTTGACTTTGTTTTCCCCCACGGTAACGCTCTTATTGTTATCTTCAAGTCTCAGGGTTGTGGCACAGGGCCTAAGGCAAGACCTCAAGGCACTTGGTATTATACATATATACATATATATATATATTTTAATGTATTTCATGTGTTTATTTGGCTGCAGTGGGTCTTAGTTGCAGCATGCGGGATCTTTCAGTGAAGTCTTCAAACTCTCCATTGTGGGGGGTGGGATCTAGCTGCCTGAATGGAACCCAGGCGCCCTACTTTGGGTTCGCCCTCCCCTGGATCGGCAGGGGAGTCCCAGCACGTTGCATATTTCACCCTTTGAGACCGTCAGGTGAAGAAGTTCAGGCTGTCCTGCTGGGGGATGAGAGACCACCTGGAACGAAGACAAGCCGTCCAAGCTGAGGACTCCTACACTGTCCAGGGGGACAGCCAGCAGACACGCGAGGGGTGCTACCCTGCGTCACCCAGCCTGGCCTGCTGACTGCAAATGCCTAAGACGGCATACCTGGATAGAGTTTCACTGAAAAGAATATGATCTAGGAAAAAAAAAATGGTTGGGCATTTATGAAAGCAAGGGGTTTTTGGGAAATCTCTCTACCTTTCTCTCAATTTTGCTGTGAATCTAAAATTGCTCTAAAATAAAAAGTCTTAAAATTTTTGTTTGAATTAGTTGATTTAAGCCACTACATTTTGGAGTGATTCGTTAGACAGAAAAATTGTTTAATAATTTGATAATTGTTACACTGAGTAAAGATATTCAGCTGGCCAGACCTAGCGTTGCCCTTAAAACTGTTTTCTTAATTTTACTTTTTTGTTTGTTTTTTGGGCAAAGCTTGGATCTGCTCTCAGGCACCTATGCTCTGAAGAAGGAAAAACATTACCTTAATCATTTTCATACCTTCTGTTGCTGTTCAGTCCTAGAATTCTTTGGATGCTCACCTGTCTTCCACAGGTGTATATATTTCCTTATTGTTTCTCCTATTACAAAAGCCTAATGCATTTTACACACATGGTTACTTACAGGGGCAATATGCACACAAGCAAAACTATGGTTGCAAAGTTTTAATTGGGCGTACAAACGGCCAGTGATCTTCGGATTAAATGCTATCATCCATCCACTGCACTGCACACGCTGGGGAAATTTCTCCCACAACTTTTCATGATCCCAACTGGTGCCTAAAGTTCAGTCTATATCACAGTAGCTGAGATGTATGGACGCCATTTATTCATTCATCTGCTCATTAACATAGCTCCCATCCCCTGCTATGTGTCAGGCACCCTGCCAGGAGTGTGGGATACAGCAGAGGACATGACTTGGTTGGTCCTGGCATTTATGGAGCTGGGGTTCCATACACAGAATGCTGTGACTGTTTACATTTCCTTGGTGAGGGCCAAGTCAAGAAAGTTCTTTTAAGCACCTACTCTTTGATGCAGTTCTTCACGACGCCAAATGATGCATTTTCTGTAAAATTGTTTACAGACTTTCCTGGGTGTTTTGTGTGTGTGTGAAAGAATAAAGAATATATTGTTTTGCGCTTCGCAGTGGCGTCTACCACGTGACGCACTGCTTGGATGCCTAAGGCTAAACTTCACAATCGCTGCAGCTGGTGAACTGTAAAAACCCACCCACATAAGTGAGGTCCTGGAGTGCTGACAGCTCAAAAGAAAGTCATCTCTTTTTTTAAAATTGAGTTATAACTGATATATAATATTAGTTTCAGGTGTCTATTTGCATACATTGCAAAATGATCAGCACAATAAGTTTAGTTAACATCCATCACCAGATACACAGTTTTTTTTTCTTGTAGTGAGAACCTCTAAGATCTGCTCTCTTAGCATCTTTCAAATACAGCGTCATTAACTATGGTCACATTACAACCCCCGGGCTTATTTGGTCATCTTTGATTTGGACTACCTGGACGACTGTCTCTTTTCCCCTCATCATCACGACTGAAAGCTTAGCAGTGGGAATGGTGTTTAGACTGCTTTGTTTGTTCAGCAAAATAATTTTGAGCTATTGCTGTCTCAGGCACTGTTCCGAACGCTGGGGCCACAGCAGGGAAGAAAACTAGATGAAAACCCTGCCCTCATGGAGCGGACATTGTAAGCTGAAGAGACAGATTAACCGACACAGGAATAAGACCAGTAGATGCGATCTGGGACTTGCCTGGTGGTCCAGGGGTAGAGACTCCACCTTTCTGCCAATACAGGGGACGCAGACTTGATCCCAGACCAGGGAACTAAGACCTCACATGCCCAGTGGTGCAACTGAATGAAAAAACAAAATAAATGCCTAAAGACAGCAATAGCTCATTAAACCTTTTTTAATTGCATGATAGTCGCGTTCCCGCTTGCGCTGGTTTCTGCCGTTCAGCAGCGTGACTCAGCCACGGGCACACACGTGTCGCCCCTCCTGAGACTCCTTCCCGCCCCCCCCCCACCCTCTAGGTCTTCACAGAGCACCGTGCTGAGCTCTCTGTGCTCTGTAGCAACTTTCTACTAGCTATCCATTTCACACAAGATCGCCTAGGTAGCCAATGCTACTCTCTCAATTAAATTGTTTTTAAAAATAATAATACGTATCATTTGAGATCATAGTATCATATGTGAGCATCCATATAGTACACCGTGGGCTTCCCCGGTGGCTCAGCGGTAAAGACATCCGCCTGCTATGCAGGAAACTGGGGTTCCATCCCTGGCTCAGGAAGACCCCCTGGATAAGGGAATGGCTACCCACTCCAGTATCCTTGCCTGGGAAATCCCATGGACAGAGGAGCCTGGCGGGCTACAGTCAAATACAACTTAGTGACTATACAGCAACATAGAGTCCATTGGTGACATCAGACAGACGGCATTTACTACACGACTGCCAAACAGGCCCAGTAAGCCCCTAGTCACCTTTTGTCACAGCAAAGCAAATAGGGACCACATTTCTGTCTTTATTCATTTCAGCCTGACAGACCGATGTTGGGCTCCAACAAGCGAGGGGAGGGGCGGGCAAAGGAGGACAGCACACTTCCTGCCTGTAAGGAGGAGCCGAGAGAAACGTTTCAATACAGGGTGGAGGGCCCTCGACAGGGCAACGGCTGTGGAGCTGCTGCAGGGGCACAGACGCTTTCTAAACCCCTTTCTAAATACAGGAAGAAGCCTGTCCAGCAAAGAGGCCTGGAGGGTCCAGTGGCTTCCACGTCCCTGGTGGTCCAGTGGCTAAGACTCCCCACTCCAATGCAGGAAGCCAGGGTTCGATCCCCGGTCGCAGAGCTAGATCCCACACGCCACAACAAAGATCAAAGATCTGCATGCCATAACTGAGACACAGTGCAGCAAAATAAATAATGTCTTAAAAATTAAAACTAAGAGACACGGAAAGGACACTCCAGGTGGAAGAGCACAAGCTAAGGCCAGCATCTCCACATGAAGGGCAGGAAGAGGGAGAGGCAGCGCAGAACCACTAGCTCTCTGCTGTTCCCAGATCACACGTGACGTGGATTGTTTTCTATAATGGCGCATCTATCCAGCCAAGACCAAAAACCTTTCCACAGTAAATCACAAGTTTGCATTCTCAGAATGCTGGAATGGGTTGCCATTTTCTCCTCCAAGGAATCTTCCCAACCAGGGAGCCAACCTGCATCTCTTGAGTCGCCTGCATTGGCAAGCGGGTTCTTTACCACTAGCGCCACCTGGGAAGACCCCTTTCCAAGTATTTGCTTTCTTCAAACTGTTTGACAGATAAACATAATACAGAAGCAAAAACATTTATTCCCGCCCATTGAAATCTTCTCCCTTTTCAAAACCGTTCAAATAAAACGAGTCTTTCCTGTGAAATCTGTTCTATTGATTTAAGAAAAGATCCCTCCTAAAGAAACAAAAGCCATCTTTGATCTGACTTAACAAAAAGATCTAATCAAAGAATACAATCTATGAGGAAAAGGGGGGGAATAAAACCAAACTTCTTTGAGCCACATCAAACATATGAAAGAGAAAATACTTCATTTAAATGCTGAAAAAGAACACAGAACAGCTTGAAATCTAATAACCTCTGCATGATAACTGAGACCACATGTTGATCTGACATGAGTTCCTCAGACACAATTAAAGGTCACTTCATGTACAAACATCTCATTTCTCACAGAGAGGCTTGAACTGTTCTCGGTGCTTTTGGCCACTGCGGGGCAGGCGCGGCGACCTGGCCCCTTCCGCAAGATGCTGCGGAGAAGAGTAAAGGGCCAGTCCACAAACCCCGGAAGTCTGCAACCGAGCCCCCGGGAAATGGGCACCCTGGATTTGGGCAGTTCCTGCCTTGAAATCCTAGGCGACAAGGACGAGATAAATGGCAGAATTCTTGCTAACTCAGAGCCTGTCTTTCTCCCACGGAAACCGGCTTTACTCAGAAGCAAACAGACTTGCTTTCTGCCTTGCCCACCTCCACATTCACGGGGGCCCCAGGCTCCAAAGACAGAAGTCCGGGCGCTGCCCGGGGGGCAGGGGGTGCCCCGAGCCACCGCGCTGCGCCGCGATGCCTCCCAGCGGCCGGGGGTTCAAGCCGAGACTCGGGGCGGGAGGGCGAGGTGCATGGGGAGGAACTCCGAAAGTGCTCTCGGCCCGTGGCCTCTTTCCACCCTCTCCCTTCCAGAAAGGATGCGCCCGAGGAGGACGTCAGTCTTCCCTTCCAAAGGGGAATCACTTCTAGAAAGCTTTTCTCAGAAGGAGAGAGAGACAGATTATTCGATTGGAAAGAGAAGCAAATCTTAAGAGCAAAACGAGGGAGGATCAAAGGGTCGGTTCGTGTGAACTGAAGACGGGAGCCTTTCCAGGGGGGCAGGACCTTTTCCGATTTCGGGCAAGACATTTTGGAGCCAGCGCGCCAGTGAGGATCAAAATCAAGAAGTGAGTCTGCGTTCCAGAAAGTC
This sequence comes from Oryx dammah, assembly GCF_014754425.2. Classification (NCBI taxonomy): domain Eukaryota; kingdom Metazoa; phylum Chordata; class Mammalia; order Artiodactyla; family Bovidae; genus Oryx; species Oryx dammah. The sequence continues at coordinate 2,241,780 of NW_024070194.1, forward strand.
ACGTGGTCCCTCCCTTTCTCTCTCTCTCTCACCGACTTAAAAAGACGTACCGTCTCTGCATACTTTGGGGAAATCCGTGGGTGGGGGAGGCAGAAAATGAGAGCAAGGCGCCCTCAGAAAGCGGCGGGAGTCGCCCCTACCTCCCTGCACCCCCCCGTTTCCTCCTGCCCGGCGCCTCGCAGACCCCCGCCGACTCACCCCTCTGCTCTCTGTTCCTGGGACCTGGAAGGTCAGCCCCGCATGGGACAGATGGTCAAGGAAGCCTGGGGGGGTTCTCTTTGCAGTTTTCTTATTTGTATTTTTAATTATTCAAGTAAAATCTGAATACATTCTTGTAAAAAAAATACATTCTTCTAAAATCTCCAAGCAAACAACAAACAAACAAAAAGCCCACCTTTCTGTTAGCGTTGGAATCATCTGTGCGGCATTTTCCAGTTTTAGCTTCCTGGTCTCCACTCTCCCAAGTGCTGTTCTCAATTGCTCTGAACTTTCCAGATTTTATAGATATGGATATTATCTATGAATCTACATAGGAGGAGGAATTAGTGAGCCTGAAAGCAGGGAACTGTGGCCAAAAAAAGATCAATCACTGGTTCTTTGCAAAGTTCAATAAAATTAAGACAGTTCATCAGGTATGAGTAAGAGAAATAGGAGGGATATCAACAACATATAAACAACATCAAGCATAAAACCAGGCAACTGTATCCAATATCCTATAATAAACTACTTTGGAAAAGAATATATATGTAAAACTCACTTTGCTGTGCAGCAGAAATTTATACAACATTATAAGTCAACTATATGTCAAGAAAAGAAATTTTAAAAAGAATAAAAACATCTAATTACAGGGAGAGAGCAGACTTTTTAAAAATTTAGGCACTGTTATTCATCATTTGGCTTGAAAGTCTACTTCTAAGGAAAAAAATGAATTGCCAAAATTACTCCAGATATCCTACTTACACCCAAAAGTATTATTTTTCCTTACTTGTTTGCTGGATGCTGCTGCTGCTGCTAAGTCGCTTTGTTGTGTCCGACTCTATGTGAGCCTGTAGACGGCAGCCCCCCAGTATATGTTCAATGCCCACTGTAGAAAATTGTGGGGGAACTTGGTTCCTTTTCTCATGGAATTACTCTGTTCTTAGGAGACAAGACAGGTTCAAGTGTATAGAATTTCTAATCTAAAAATGAGTTCTTTTAGAATTTAGCTTTTAGAAGCTTCTGTAGTGGATAAACCATGATATCAGAGAGAGAAATTTTCTCAAGAATCACTGACTTTTAATGCTTTCTTAGACAATTATTAGTTCATCCAATTCCAGGCTGAAGAAGATCGCCATCAATGGGTAGTTTCTTAATGGACAGCCCCAAACAACCACGAAACCATGGCACCCTTCACTTGGAGCGCACTCTGTGCCAATCCTAGGCGTTAAGATACTTGGTTCTCGTAATGATGCCAAGGCTGGATGCTATCATTATACCCATTTTATAGATGGCAAAACTGAGTTGTAGAGAGGTTTCCCCCGAGGTCACACAGCTTCAAGTGGCAGAATGGGGATTCCTGTGGGGAATGGCTATGACTGCTTCGGATGTCACAGACTGTGCCTGCTGCCATAAGAAAACCCAGCTCTTTCTCTCCTTATCACGTCTGAACTGGAAACCTCACAATTTCACCCTGGACGGTGCACCTGTCTCACCTAAAGGGCCCTTAGCAAGAAGAGGAGTTTAATGGAGGAAAAACATCCCATGCCCTCAGGAAAGGTGACTAAAGGATTTCAGGGAACAGGGAGGGGCAGCGAGGGTGAGGTTTACCTAACTAGACTGTTTAGGCAGTAAGACTAGAAAGCACTTCTTAGCCCAGACCTGCACTTCACAAACATCCAATTGTCATCGTTACCATTATTGTTGTTATTACTCCATTTATCCCTCCTTAATTGAAAAAAACAATGCCTTTTCTTCTCTCTCCCTCTTTTCTCTGCCCTGACCCTTCTCCCCGCACCCCCCCCCAAAAAAATCCTCTGACTGACTCCGTGTCAATGCACTCAGAAGGCCTGACTGGCTGTGAATACCATATCTGCATTCCGAAGGAGAAAAATTATATGTGCCACAGCTATTAAGGGGTAGGCGTACAGAAAAGCTCTTGAGGCTCGGGATCCTTCTAAATTCATCCCCTCCCTCCCCTCGGAGAGCTATTGTCACCGTCTTTCCTCTGTCCCCTTACTCCCCATCGAGAAGCCTGTGGGGCCCAGGCCCGGAGTCCCTGCAGTCCCCTTCACTGAGCCTTCTGCAAGGGCAGGGCAGCCACGCCTGCCGTGCTCCCTGTGGCCATAAACCCCTCCAGGGCGGGACCAAGCTGCCTCCTTTTGTATACCATTCAATAAATACCTGTTCCTCCGTGGAGAAATTGTTCAAATACTCTAGTAACAGAAAATAGAAGATACACTCTGAGAAAGCCATCTTGGGTTTAATTTACACAAGAATGGAACCACTGTTTGGTTTGGGTTTGGGTTTGATTTTGGTTACTGAAAGTTTCTAGGTGTGTATGTATTTACCTGGAACAGAGTCCCCTGAAATTAGCTGGGGGAGGAGGGGGAAGTCTTTGAAAGGCTCCTTCTTGCTGTTGGCTGTTAAGCCGTGTGTCTCCCTTCCGACAGGATAAGAAAAACACAAACCATTTTCTTTTCTTGAAACCATGACTCCAGTGGCTTTTAAATAGCTGAGCTTCTCTGTGGGCAGAAGGAAGGGAAAAAGAAATTCACCTGCATTTATTTCATGAGCTCAGTCGAGTTTTAGACATGTTGTAACAGCTCAGTTTTTATTTTGTTGTTTTAAGTGAATCAGGGGCTTTCAGATGCTTCAGCAATCCCTCTATGGGTAGTGAGAGAATTCCGTGTGACCTTTGCAAAGTCAACGATGCCGCGAGTTTGGTTGCAAGCGTGGAGTCAGCCGAGAAGCAGGGCCGTGGTTGGCCGCGCACTGCCTGCGTTCTGCCGGTTCCCGTTCTCAGGCTTGTGCTCAGAAGACACACATTGAGCAACGTGTTTCTGAATTAAAGTATTACTCAATCTGCTTGCTTTCTTAAGAGGAATTACATTAAACCACTGACCTATGTATGTATGAGACCCTGGTTTTGAACGAGTCAGTAATGAACTTTTAAAGTTTGGTCTACCAAGATGAGTCAATGTGATTGATTTATTAATTAGTAAAAGCCATCCTCTGAAATTACCTTGCATTAATCACAGTTCATGCAAAATATATTCAATTATTCTGAGGATGGAGGTTTGACAAACTATCCCTTCTTCAGAGACCACAGTCAATTTTAATAACTCTTGCTGGATAAATCATTCATGTTCAGCCTAAAATGATGGGTGGTTGAGGAAATTCCCAAAAGACAAGGGACCCATTCTGGCAAAGATGAAAACTATGCTAAACAGAGACAGGGAGGCGGGGTGAAGCCGGAAACGAGATCCTGACAATTCTGGATATTCTGGTATCTGCTGCCACTTGCACTAAAGGGATTCTTCTGAGTCAAAAGCTGGTGAAACTGTATAGAAAATGGGCAGGAAACTCCAGCTGCCAGAACCCAGCCTTTCAGTGAAAGCTGGCTAATGCCTGTCCAGGGCAAAAATAAACTGATTCGGGACTCCCCTGGTGGACCAGTGGCTAAGACTCTGTGCTCCCAATGCAGGGGGTCTGGGTTCAATCCCTAGTCAGGGAACTAGATCCCACAATGAGCAATTAAGACCCAGTGCAGCCAAATAAATAAATATTTTTTAAAAATAGTAATAAATAAACTGATTCATTGGTGGAAAAGTGGAGCTGTCAAGTGACCCAGAGAACTAGATGGCCTGTCTTGCATGATCCAAACCCTGTCTCTCAAAATCATACATTTAGGGATTTCCTCTGATGAGCCAGTGGTTAAGACTCTTGAACTCCCAATGCAGGAGGCCTGGGTTCAATCCCTGGCTGGGGAACTAAGCCCCACATGCTGCAACTAAAGAACCAGTGTGGCCAAATAAATAAATATGAAAAAATCAGATACATTTAATAACTTACCAGCATGTCTCCCAGTGGACCCACTTTACAGATGAGAATATGGAGCTCCTCCAGGTGCAGTACAGAACCATCTGGTAAACCCAGGGCCTGCATCCAAAGACACCAGAGCATGCTAAATAGCCTTTCTCAGTCTAAATTTCCCTTTAATAATCACAGGCAGAATAAACAAAACTGTGATTTCTGACTCTCAAGTGCTATGGGTTTGGTATCTTGATTCCTGGTCCACTTTCTCAACAATCTCACTGAGCCTAAGTGTTTATGAGTGTATGAACATATATAAATATATATGTGTATGTGAAAGTATATACTTCAAAGAAATAGAGACCAAGTTTTGAAGATTCAGATTTAAAACAACATATATGACAGAATTTAAAAAACAAATGTCTAATATGTTCACTTCCTATTACTGCACGTGGGTTTTTTGACCTACTGACTATATAAGAAAAAATAAAAAAGGGGAAGCCAGATATGCTGGAGATTTAAAATTCTCTACTTTTGTGATACAGTGAAATTGATTAGAGATATGGGGAAATAGTGGAGTGTTTTTAATACCCTTACTTTTATCGCAAAGATTGAAATCACTCTAGATTTTATTAGAAAAGAAAAATGTACCAGCTTGGGCAAACTCAAGTAACAAAACAATGAATTTTAGTGAGTTCACTTCCTAAAGATAGATCACTGCCGGTGGAGTGTGGTTCCTGAATAATCTTGACAGCCAAGTGATTAATCAGAAATGAAGGGACTTCCCAGGCAGTCCAGTGGTTAAGACTCTGGTCCTAATGCGAGGGGAACAGGTTCGATACTTGGTCAGGGAACTAAGATGCCACATGGAGAGGTCAAAATTTTAATTTAAAAATTAAGAAAGAAATGAAGTCATGAATAGAATTCAGGGAGGTTTTAAGAAGAGGCAGACAATGTCCAGAGATAATGTTATTGGAGGAACCCTTTCCCTTCTGGATATGTTTGACATTTTACAAAGTAAACAAGGAAATACTCTTGAGTATTAAGGCCCTCTCCAGGAGTTTGGATTACTAAAAGAAAGAAGGGGCAGCAGAGACAGCCCTGCCCTGCCTAGATTGGGAGAATGCTAACTGCACAGGCGCTGGAAAACAAAGGAAGCTTCCATATTTAGAAGCAGGAGAAGTCTGGGAGGACAACCCTAACAAATGAGTTTACCGCTTCCTCAACTTTGAAACTCTAACTCTTGAGCACTCCCCACGTAGCAGGCTTCAGTTCAGCAATTAAGGAAATAAAACCCAAAGCTGGGTAATCCCTGAGCTCTGCTTGGTGTCTGCCTTTCCCTTCTGACCCAGGATTCTCAAAAAGGAGAGCCAGTTTTCTGGGTTTGTTGTTTAAATGCAGTAGTACCATGAACAAAATACATAGCGGGGAGTGCTGCTCTTAGGATGAATTTCCAGAGCAGTTGATCTTCGCTGAACTTTTTTCTTTGGTTCTGAAAGCCTCTGGGGAAGTTGATAAAGTTATGATTTATCGTTTTGTAAGGGACATTCCAAAAAAGTAGTTTGTTTAACTTTTTTTAAAGACAAGTAAAGGTCATAGAGACCAACACAGCTTTTAATATAGCCTTCTGGAGGGTTGTTTTGAAAAGAGGAGTGTTTAAAGAAATTTGGACTCTTTTGATATATCTGTTGAGAATACATGGTTTGAAAAAATAATTTTAATTATATAATAATACTTACATGCATTGCAGTTGTTTAAAAAAAAATCACTATGTAGTAAAAGGTTTATGAAAAAATGGATTTCATAAGGGGCATCCGAAACAAACCAAAGGATCATCATCATCGAACGTGTTTAAAGCTAGGTCAAGGGAACAGAGGTAACTTTCCAAGGAGAAACTCCAGATTTCTAAAACCAGACTCTCAGTTCTGGCCCACACGGGCTACATGCTTCAGCTGCATTTTTTTTTTAATTGAATTTTTAGCAACCAGCTGAGGCCTCTGTTTCCTTCAAGTATGAGACAATCCGAGTTACTTCCTCTGCTCCTTCCCTCTGTGGGCCTGGAGGGCAAAGGAGAAATGTTTCCCTGTAAACACTGACAGCAGTGGGAAAACCACTGCTTTCCCTGTCTTGGGTAGACCTTCTCTCAGTGTTAATATGTATCCGTTCCCCACCTCACTCCTCTAAAAGAAAGTATTAGTTCCTTTTCAGCTATGGCTTTGCAAACCCTTGCCTGGCTGGAAAGATCTACCTGCTGCAAAATAGAAATGGCATTTTAAGAATGTTTGTTTGCTGATGAACACCTTTAAGTACCACAATAGCTCTTGGATTTCTCCTTCCCAATTTAACCTTTCATGGAGCTTTTCCAGAAATGCAGTGAGCCTGCCACAAGCTCTTTAACAATAAAAATATAAAAACAGAGCTTTGAAAGCCCTAAAAACTTGAAGGATCCCTACCCAAATCACTCTATAAAGAAGCCTTTGAAACTAAAACAAGCAAAATGCCACCTTCAGAGATGACTTACAGGGGTTGATACTGAGAACTACATAATGTTGGCATGAATGACCTTGATAACCAGCAAAACTGAACTAGCCTCAGTTTGAAAACTCACAGTTAAAGAAGCAAACGGAAAAAAAAAAAATCTACTGTGAGAAGTGTTTAAACATCAGTCGCTGTGAAAAGGGGCATAAAAAAAAACCGAAGAAATGGAAGAACTGCTCTCCTAGTGCAGAGGAAAGTCTCCCCAAACGACAAGCTGTCACGTGGGGATGTCCCCAAAGCACTCTACAGTCTGTCCTCTGATCGAAAAGGACAGACAGACGCCCAGCGTGTGTCTGTGCTGGCTCCTCATGTCCCCTCTTTCCTAAAATCACCATGTGCCACCCCCATGAAGCAATGTGTCTACCACCTTAATGTTCCGAGCACAAAGACAAGTGTGGTCACGTGACGCTGCTATATTTAGAAAAGGCCTCGGTTTTCTGTTTTGCTCAACCTTTACAATTTTCTGCTCTGAAGAAAGAGTAGTTTCAAACGTACATTGATTTTTTTCATATCGTGAATGAACTGAATAGCACCTGTTTTCAACTGCCAACGTACGTATGTTTTTAAAAGGGGAAAAAGAAGTCTGTATACTCTTAATTCAACATGGGAGGTATAATTTTTTCCCCTGCTTTCTTCCAAAGAACATAAATAGAAAGGCACAGTGGTAATATTTACCAAACGTAGGTACTGAACAAAGCAACAAGGTGGAATGTGATAATATTCCAAAGAAATTTAAATGAAAATATTCCCCTCCACTCTCCCCCAAATAATCATCATCATCTTGGGGAAAACTAGCTCATGTAATTATGCTCAGTGACTGAAAAATTAACTCTAAGCAGGATAATAATTTATTACAGAAATGTGTGTGACTTTTTTCTCATAAAATGTCTGAAAATAGTAATAGTTTTAAAAAATGGATAGTTACCTCAGTTGAATACAAGCAGCCCAATCCCTTTGAAAGAATGAACATTCTCTCTGTGGGAATCATCTAAAAATTTTTCTGATGTTAAAAACTGGACTGATTAAATTAGTGGGTCAGGATCAGGCATCCATATGTACAGAATTCATTAATTCAGTCAAGATGAATTAAGATCCACCTCCTAAAAATGGTGACTATAGATTTACCCATCTAGGATAGACACAGGACGGGTACTCAATATATAAGTGTATTTTAATATAGCTTCATTGCATCAAAATGATGTCAGGTTTTTCTAAACATATTCCAGGTTATCTGTGGTGGGATTACAGGGGCACTGCTATTTTAATTAAGAAAATGTCCACCCAGTGTCCTTATTTGTGTGTCATTGTAGTTTTCCATCTGCCTTTCTCTAGGACATTTGTTGTTGTTTTTACATAATTTCCAGTGCTGTTTATGAGTAGAGACTCTTTTCAATTGTAGCCTTAATTCTTCCATTTTTCACTCAGTCATTAGCTTTTTCATTTGGTGATCACTGATAAACAGTGAATCCTAGGTGCTCAGGGATCCTAGAATTTCGATTTTATGAGTTAGTCAAAATTTCCAAGAAAATGGTTATTTCAATACTCAGTTGTCTGGAAATGGATGACCTGTAATCGCTCGTTCACGCTTCATTGTCAGGGTCTGGGTGACCCAGCAGTAGTTTTCACATTCTACCATAATTGAAATTAGCCTGCATTTTGCAGTTGATGGCATCCTGCAATTACACTAGGAAGCCTTTTTTCTTTCTTCATAGTCCATAATGGAACATCTTCAAGTGTAATGTTTCAGGTCTGACAAAAGGCTGTAACTATCTCCTTCAGTTTTCTGAATTATTTTGGTATTATTGCTTGAGTAGTTCTTCCACAGTGGACTTCCATAGGACAGATAACACTGTTGAAAACATTAAAATAATAAAATAAAGTACTATTTACTGAGCGCTTCCTAGGTGTCAGCAACTGACATGAATTCCCTTCACAGTTAATCTTCACAAAGCTCTAAAACGTTATTGTCTGGGGGTTTTGCTTTTGTTTTTTTTTTGTTGTTGTTGTTCATTTGTTTATTTCCTTTGGGCAGATTCTATAAGCTTAACAGGTCAAAAAGAATATTTATGTAAACTGTTAATGTATATTGTCTCATTTATTACCTCCAAAAAGTTAACTAATTTACACTTTGCAGTATTTGTGCCTTCCCCAACTTTTGCAAATCTTAGAGTGGAATGTAATATTTCATTGTTATTTTAATTTGTGTTTCTTTGATTACTAATCTGGCTGAAGAGCTTTTCCTGTGTTTTGGGTGGGGTGGGGGGGGTAGTTTGTTTCTTCTTTTGCAATTGCTCTGTTCATGAGTCTTTATTTGGGGGGAAGAGAAGATTACTTCTCTCACTTTTAATTAATATATAAGAGTCAGTACCACTGGCACTTCATTCTGTAAAGGGAGAAACAGAGAGAACATTTGCATGTCGGCCCTCACTTGCCTCACCCTCACCTCAGTCCTGTCTGTATTTAAAAGTTTGATAACTGGTTCAGCATGGCATTTTTGGACATGAATTTGATTTTTAAAAAAATATTGTGTTAAATAATATATATCACAATCACTGAGTTTTTCTGGTGCCTGAGGCAAGTGCCTTGCTTGCCTCACCCTAGTCTGAGCTCTAGATCAAGAACCAAAATTCAGACCCAGGAAGTCTGAGGTACTCCCTGACTTTTTTAATTTTTATTTTATGTTGGCATATAGCTGATTTACAATGTTGTGTTGGTTTCAGGTGTACAACGAAGTGATTCAGTTACACATATAAATATAGCCGTTTCCTTTAGATTCTTTCCCCATGTAGCTTATCACAGAATATTGAGTGGAGGTCCCTACGGTATACAGCAGGTCCTTGGTGATTATCTATTTTATTTTAGACTCTGAATTCTTAACAGCGACACCCAGTTTCCTTCATAACATTTGTCAGGATTAGTAATAATGACCTTGTTTGCTCACTTGTCAGCCTCTCCCTAGTAAAATATTATAAGCTCCAGGAAGGCAGGGAGCCAGTTAGCTCATTGACCACAGTATCACCATCAATTGGAACAGAACCAGCTTATACCTCCTTTCAGCAAATTGCTGAATTCAGGCCCCTGTCAAGTGGTGTTAGATATTGGGAATGGAGCTGTGAACCAGTTTCTGTCTTCATGGGTTATAGCCTTTGCATAAACAATAAAAAACCAAATAAAGCAAGATGATATTGGTTGAACGAGCATTACTAACACTGTTCCTGCGCCAACTGAAGAACAGGTGGCTAACGCAGAACAACCGGCTAGCTCCCAAACTGCTTTATATTTGGCTTAAAAGTGTGACTGCTTCGAGCCAGGGACTTCCCTGGTGGTCCACTGGTTAAGGCTCCACCTTTCCAGTGCAGGGGGCCACAGGTCTGATCTACGGCTGGGCGGGGGGGGGGACTGAAATCACACGTGCCTCACCCTGTGGTCAAAAAATTAAGGGGAAACTAGACTGATTATATATATATATATATTTTTTTTTTAAGTACTTTGGGCTAAAAGTCTTGGCTGTCTTTGTTCCTTTTTGTCCTGTAGTAATGGTAAAAATGAGTGGAAAGACCCAGTAACTGGCAGCAAAACACGGCAACCCACAATCAGTCTGCAGACTGGGGAAATCGGCTTGCTTTTACAAAGGTACTGTGGGGAAGCCACAAGGCTGATGATTCTCTTGGGAATCCCTGGTGAAGTTCTGTGTGGAGTAACATTCCTTCTTTAAAAACAAAATATCTATGGAGTGTACTTAAAAGTGCCCATGCTGGGGCAGCAGCCTACTTAGGACTCTGATTTTCAGCTGGGATGATGCTAGCCACGCTTCCTGCCCTTCTTCTCCAGCCCTGCTTCCCACCCTCCTCCACCCTACCAGGGCTGTATCGAATTGGATCCGGTATTTTAGTCTATTTCGTGTCTCCTCTAAAAAAGGCAAACTTAAAAAACACATTATTCGAAGTTTGCAGCTTATATATTTACATTTTATCTTTAATCACTATTCAAAAATAGTAAAAGATTGCAGAGATGGAGAATTCCCTGGCGCTTCAGTGGTTAGGCCTCTGTGCTTTCACTGATCAGGGCCAGGGTTCAATTCCTGGTCTGGGAACTAAGAACTCACAAGCTGCATGGTGTGGTTAAAAAAAAAAAAGCTTTCAAATATTATATAATTTATTGCATACCAACAAAAATGGTAGAATACCATAAAAGGAAATTGGGATCCTTTTAAACTGGGAGTGTGCCTGAAGTTTTATTATTCACCAGTTTCCTCTGAATGCTATGTCATAACAATCATGTTTTATCACTAATAATAGCTAACTTTATTTTTTATAAAGCACCTACTACGTGCAAGGTCTTTGCTGGACCTGGGAAAAGAAAGAATGACCAGTGAGAACCAATGTCTGCTCTTGAACCACGTCACGTATCAACACTGGTGTCCTTCTCTGGGGGCAAGGGGCTGGATGCTGTAGACCAGGAATCATCACAGTTGCTGTAAGCAGTCGGCGCACATTTTAGGCTCTGAGAGCCATACAGTCCGTCTCCACTACCAACCTGCGGTGGGAAAGCAGCCTCAGACGATCCCTACAGGAAGGGGCACTGCGGCGTTCTGGTAAGACTTGATCTATGAAGCAAGCTGCTGCCCGGACTGGCCGTGGGCAGCAGGCTGCGGAGCCCGCTCCCCCAGCCCTGACTCACTCAGGGGCACCGCGCACCCCGGGGCCCAGCGCAGTGATCGTTCCCGCCGAGTCCTTTCAGACGGGGGACGCAGCCAGTGCCTGTGGGCCCTGAGGCCTTTCCCTGGACGGAGAGCGTCAGGAACCGTGCAGACCCGGGGCCGCGGTCGCGGGTTCGGAGCCTGCGGGCGGACAGGCCAGCCCCGCCCGGCCGGCGCCCCTCCCCCATCCTCCCCGCACCCGAGCTCAGTCGTCCGACCTGCTCTTGTCTATCCATCTGCCTCCTTAGACAAAACCACTCCCCTCACCTGGCCTCTGTATTTCTTCAGAATTGTATTTCCACCTGAAACGTGTGCTAAATCATCACTCGCTCGTTATTTGCTCACTGTGGTGAGAATCTGTTACCCGAAGGTGGAGATTTATTGCTATTCACTGTGTCCATAACAGTGCCAAGCACAGGGGAAGTCTTCAAAAAATACCTGAGTGAATGAACAAGCAAGCAGGCCAGATGGGCTGGTTCTGAACTAGAGTTCATGTCGCATCCAAAGTAAGTACTTCATACTACGTTCCTCCTGCTTGAGCCCAGAGTGGGTCTAGGAACATCTTGCAGTTTTTCATGTTAAGCCCAAAATCTGCATTCTATCATGTAAACTCTCCAGGTTATTTCATTTATTTTATTAGAAATACTTTTATTGTCTCACGTACAGTAAATGTGCATTTTGTGAGCACCTGTGAGCTGATGGCCCTAAAATATAAAGAACTAGGCCAAGCGCATAGTAGGTTCTATTTATGTGTCTGCTGTTATTTCCCCCCAGCTTTACCGAGGTATAATCGACAAATAAAACTGTAGTGTATTTAAAATGTACAGTGATGATTCGATACTGTATACATTATGAAACAACTCCCATAATCAATTTTTTAAATTTTTAATTAAAAAAAATTTTTTTAACCTCACTAAACAACATGTGGGATCTTAGTTCCCCTACCAGGGATCAAATCTGAGCCCCCTGCAATGGAAGCCTAGAGTCTTAACAGCTGGACCGACTCTGGGAGACCCAGAGTCCCAAAATCAATGAATTGACATGCCCGTCACATGATGGTTACCTTTTGTAGGGGCGTGTGTGTGAACTTTAAGATTTACTCTTAGCAAAGTTCGAGTATATAATACAGTGTTATTACTATGGCCATCATGCTGTACAGATCATCAGAAGGTACTCATCTTACAACTGAAAGTTGGTAGCCTTTGGCTGACATTTCCCTACTTCCTCCACTCTCTATTTCTATGAGTTCAACTTTTTAGTTTTTAATTCTGCATGTAAGTAGTGCCAGATAGTATTTGTCTGGCTTTTCCTCCCCTTATTGACTGTCATGTTCCATTATGGAAATGGACCATCATTTATATAACCTGTTCACTAATGATGAATATTAATTTTGTTTTCAATTTTCTGCTGTTAAAATGTTACCATGAATATCTTTGCCTTTATATATTTGTACACATGTAGGGATGAATTTACAGATTAAATGCCTAGAAATGGAGTTTGTGAATTAAAGAGTACAAACAGTTTACATTTCAATAGATTTCACCCATATGCCTTCCAGAAAGCTCCAAAAAGTCAAGGCTAGTTTACCCACTAAATATACTTGTCCATTTCCATGGAAGTCCATTAACTCTAGGGAAACTATCCATTAAAAATATGTCTTGTGCTTCAAACACATTTTAAAAGTTATTTGTTTGTTGAAAACTTATTTTCCCAGTGATAGAATAATGTTCCATTGAATAGAGGCACAATTTATTTATTTTCTCCAGATTTGAGTAGTCGGTTGATTTTTATTTTGAACTGAAGGGTTTTTTTTTTTTCTTTTTTAAGCACGTACAAATATTTTTCATAATTGTGACAAGTCACTGACAGATTTTTTTTAATGTTAAAAAATATTTGTCATCTTTACATTGGATTTGTGATTATTTAATTAGTGTTTCTATAAAATGGCCTCCCCCAGAGCAGACTTCTTGACTAGACACAAGGCCCATGAAAAAGTTTCAATGTCTTTTGAAACCAGAAGAAACGAGTGACCTTTTGGGCTGAAGAACATGTTTTACTATTTAATGTTAATGTGTTTATTTTTATATAAATGCAGTCATCAAATAAAACTTATTTTATCTTTTATGGAGGAAAGGACGCATGAAAGTCTGCATAGCTTTAGCCTGAGCCTGTGTGTGTGTGTGTGTGTGTGTGTTCAGTCATGTCCGACTCTTTGGGACTCCGTGGACTGTAGCCTGTAGGGGTCCACTGTCCGCTAAATTTTCCAGGCAAGAGTACTGGAGTGGGTTACCATTTCCTTCTCCAGGGGCTCTTCCCAACCGCGATGGAACTCGTGTCTCTTGTATCTCCTGCATCGGCGTCTTTCCCAAGATGAATTCTTTCCCACTGCACCACCATGGGTCAAAAAGAATGAAACTGACATTTGCAGCAACCTGGTTGGACCTAGTGAATATCATACTAACTGAAGTAAATCAAAGACAAATATCACACAGTATCATTTATGTGGAATATGTGGAATCTAAAAAAAAAAAAGATACAAATGAACTTATTTGCAAAACAGAAATAGACTCACAGATGTAGAAAACTCAGGTTTAGCAAAGGGAAAAGGGGGGAGGAGGGATAAATTAGGCATTTGGGATCAACAGATACACATGAGTATATATAAAATAGATAAATGACAAGGACATACTGCGCAGGACAGCGTCCTTCACTAATCTATACAGAAAAGAGTCTGAATCACTTTGCTGTATCCTGGAGGAGGGCACGGCAACCCACACCAGTATTCTTGCCTGGAAAATTCCATGGACAGAGGTGCCTGGTGGGCTACAGTCCATGGGGTCACAAAGTCAAAATGACTGAATACACACACACACACACAGAGTACACCTGAAATACTATAAATCAACTATACTTCAATTAAAAAGTTAAAAAAATAAAAAGTCCAAAACCACATGGATCAAATCTGGTTGCTTCCACATAGAACATGTGGAATGAAAGTAGCAACTTGTATCTCAGTGTGTAAAATGTTCATATAGTTTTTCATTAATAATGACCAATTTTCGATTCTGAAATGTAACTAAATAAAGGAAGATGAGAAATGTTTCACATCACTTTTTTGTAAAGAATGATGAACCTCAGGGTCGGTCTGTCGTTGGCCTTCACCAAAACCTTGAGAAGGAGATAAAATACATGTTTTTCATTTTATAGATTCCCTTTCGTTTTATTTTTATTGTTTGACATCTTTTTGTAGCTAATAGGTATGTTCTGTGTACACCCCTCCCGCACATTGCTTTAATGAGGTGTTTTTTGTTTAAATAAAAATGCATTTCATTAGAAAAAAATCAAGGTATGTTTTATTTTTATAACTTTGGATTTTTCATGAACATTTTTGGATTTTATTCATTTACTCATCCAACACATTTAAGTGCAACCATGGTTTTAATCGCAAAAAGTTTCAGTGCAGAACAAGAAGACAGCCTGGCGAGGCCCATCTGGAAGCAGATGGTCAGATGTGAATGATGAAAACTCATAAATTTGCGGGTTTCTTTTAAAGATTAAATTTGGAGGCTGAGTTCCCAGCGTCAATCATTTGCAGTTGGACAGACGAAAAAGAGAGCCAGAACAGAGCTGCTGGGAGGAGGCTGAGCTGGGTGTGGGGACCTCTGAAGGCAGGACTGGGCTGAGGAACTGCCCCGTGCAGGTAACTCGCTTAATGACCGGCCTCCTTCCCCGGGTGAGATTGAACACTTTCGGTTACAGTATTGCAGTGAATCATTTCCTTCCAAGGCTCAGGGTGATCTCTCATACCAGCACCTTCACTAGATTTTAACACGTATGAACAGAAAAGTTTCCTCCTTACAGCAATGCAAAACAAATTACATAAGAAATCTAGTTTCTCTCTTTTTAAACAATTTTTATTTCATATTATAGTGGATGAACAGTTGTTGTGTTAGCATAGTTAGCATAGTATAGCTGTATTGGTTTCAGGTGTATGAAGTGACTCAGTTATACATATATGTGTATCTGTTCTGGATTCTTTTCCCGTTTAGCTTATTACAGAATATGGAGCAGAGTTCCCTGTGCTACACAGGACATCCTTGTGGGTTATCTATTTTAAATATAGTAAGAAATATGTTCTTAAAAAAAAAACAAATCCACATAAAAGTGTAATGACTGAAAGGAGAAATTATGTATGGGAAAACAAATCTAAAAAAAAAAAGGCTTGTCCAAGAAATGGACAAGCTCTTTGCTCGTCTAATTTATAATAGTGACATTCCTTTCTGAAGTCAGGAACTAGGGCGGGGAGAAGGGGAGAGCAGGGCGGGGGAAGGAAGCTGGGTATATTTTCCTCTGCTGAGCTTGCAGGAGTGCCCTGAGGGTGAGTGCGTAGGACGGGGAATGGTGTGGAAACGCTGGCCCTCGTCTGTCACTGCTTGCACTATGGGAGGTTTTGGTTGCCAAATTCATACCTTGGTTGTCCTTGACAACCCCTGTAGGTCTCTTTTTAATAGCTGGCTACACAGGTGAAATTACACTGATTACTTAGCAATCACTGATCACCTTTGATCTAGTGATCTAGTTAGGGATGTGTGACAGGGAGAGTCTGTGGCTGGAGAGATCATTAACAAATTAAAAGGAGGGGAAGGCGACAAGTTGCAGAAATACAGGAAGTCTGAGGTTTGTCAGTTGTTGAAACATTTGATACTGTCTTTTAAGAGTCACAGAGCTCTAAGGGCTTTTTTTGGATGACAAAATACTGACATTTAAAAGCAAGGACAACGGCAAAATCACACACACACACACACACAC
>NW_024070194.1:2257846-2294436 GCF_014754425.2 Oryx dammah
ACACACACACACACACACTGTTCAAACTCAAGAACAGTGGACGGATTCCAAGTCAAGAAGTGGTGGCTGGCACTGTTTCCACTTCACTCTCTTAAGAGAGACGTGTGCTTAACAATGTGTCCCTTTCCCATTGATACTATAGTGAGATGAAGGTCGTCTTCACAAGTTTTGTGCTCATTAAAAAGTGTGTACATTTTACACTTTTATTATTATTTTTAATTAATAGACTATTTTTCAGAGTGGTATTATGTTACAGAAAACCTGAAACATTACAGAATGTTGCCATATACTCCCCTCTCTATCATTAACATCTTGCATTAGTGTGCAACTGAAATGTGATTATCAGCTAAAGTCCATCATTTGCATTAAGATTCATTCTTTATGTTGTGCAGTTCTATGCATTTTATGCAGTGACCTGTATTCACGACCACAGCATCATACAGAAGAGTTTCACTGCCCTAAAAGTCCTTTCTGTTCTAGCAAGCAGCACTTTAAATTCTGTACTTTCAACAAAACTGCTATTCCGCGCTCCCCCCCACCCCGCTTTTTTTTTTCCCTCTGCAAGGGGCTTTTATTTTAGGAATAGAAGAGAGCTGATTCTCTTCTTTGGCAGAGACCCACGGAAAATCACTTTGTTTGGCTGCAACATACATATATCCCTGGAAAATCTCCTCTCCTGGTGTTGGTGGTTTTGCCCGTGCAGGAAAATACCAAAACTTGCTTCGCCAAGTACCCAAGAGGAAGCCCCTTTCCCCGAAACAGTAGAGCACTCAGGCAAAGAGCTGGCAGCGGTGTGTCCTGATCCTGCCCTGCACTCACCTCATTTTATTATTATTTTTAAAATATCTATTCATTCTTGCCCATCTCTTGAAGATGTGACATCTTGCTCCCAATCTCCTCTGTGACATGCCTGGCTGGTGTTAAGCTTGACTTCTAAACTGAAAGATTGAGACGCATATTACTGGGCTCTAGGGTAGAGGATCTTTTCAAGAAAATTAGAGACACCAAGGGAACATTTCATGCAAAGACGGGCTCGATAAAGGACAGAAATGTTACGAACCTAACAGAAGCAGAAGATATTAAGAGGAGGTGGCAAGAATACACATAAGAACTGTACAAAAAAGATCTTCACAACCCATCACAATGGTGTAATCACTCACCTAGAGCCAGACATCCTGGAATGTGAAGTCAAGTGGGCCTTAGAAAGCATCACTACAAACAAAGCTAGTGGAGGTGATGAAATTCCAGTTGAGCTATTTCAAATCCTGAAAGATGATGCTGAGAAAGTGCTGCACTCAATATGCCAGCACATTTGGAAAACTCAGCAGTGGCCACAGGACTGGAAAAGGTCAGTTTTCATTCCAATCCCAAAGAAAGGCAATGCCAAAGAATGCTCAAACTACCGCACAATTGCACTCATCTCACACGCTAGTAAAGTAATGCTCAAAATTCTCCAAGCCAGGCTTCAGCAATACGTGAACCGTGAACTCCCAGATGTTCAAGCTGGTTTTAGAAAAGGCAGAGGAACCAGAGAACAAATTGCCAACATCCGCTAGATCATCGAAAAAGCAAGAGAGTTCCAGAAAAACATCTATTTCTGCTTTATTGACTATGCCAAAGCCTTTGACTATGTGGATCACAATAAGGTGAGGTGAAGTCACTGAGTCGTGTCCGACTCTTTACGACCCCATGGACTGTAGCCTACCAGGCTCCTCCCTCTATGGGATTCTCCAGGCAAGAGTACTGGAGTACAAGAGTACAAGAGTTGCCATTTCCTTCTCCAGGGGATCTTCCTGACCCAGGGATCGAACCCAGGCCTCCCACATTCCAGGCAGATGCTTTAACCCTTGAGCCACCAGGGAAGCTGGAAAATTCTGAAAGAGATGGAAATACCAGACCACCTGACCTGCCTCTTGAGAAACCTATATGCAGGTCAGGAAGCAACAGTTAGAACTGGACATGGAATAACAGACTGATTCCAAATAGGAAAAGGAGTATGTCAAGCTGTATATTGTCACTCTGCTTTTTTAATATATATGGAGAGTACATCATGAGAAACGCTGGGCTGGAAGAAGCACAAGCTGGAATCAAGATTGCCGGGAGAAATATCAATAACCTCAGATATGCAGATGATACCACCCTTATGGCAGAAAGCAAGGAGGAACTAAAGAGCCTCTTGATGAAAGTGAAAGAGGAGAGTGAAAAAGTTGGCTTAAAGCTCAGCATTCCGAAAATGAAGATCATGGCATCTGATCCCATCACTTTATGGGAAATAGATGGGAAAACAGTGGAAACAGTGTCAGATTTTATTTTAGGGGCTCCAAAATCACTGCAGATGGTGACTGCAGCCATGAAATTAAAAGACACTTACTCCTTGGAAGAAAAGTTATGACCAACCTAGATAGCATATTCAAAAGCAGAGACATTACTTTGCTGACTAATGTCCGTCTAGTCAAGGCTATGGTTTTTCCTGTGGTCATGTATGGATGTGAGAGTTGGACTGTGAAGAAAGCTGAGCGCCGAAGAATTGATGCTTTTGAACTGTGGTGTTGGAGAAGACTCTTGAGAGTCCCTTGGACTGCAAGGAGATCCAACCAGTCCATTCTGAAGGAGATCAACCCTGGGGTTTCTTTGGAAGGAATGATGCTGAAGCTGAAACTCCAGTACTTTGGCCACCTCATGCGAAGAGTTGACTCATTGGAAAAGACTCTGATGCTGGGAGGGATTGGGGGCAAGAGGAGAAGGGGACGACAGAGGATGAGATGGCTGGATGGCATCACGGACTCGATGGACATGAGTCTGAGTGAACTCCGGGAGTTGGTGATGGCCAGGGAGGCCTGGCGTGCTGTGACTCATGGGGTCGCAGACAGTCGGACGCGACTGAGCGGCTGAACTGAACTGAACTGAACTGAACTGGGGGTAGAGGAACCTACTGAAGAAGAGCAGAGCCCAGAGCATATAAAGTGGAGAATTGTCCTTCTTCATCCTCTCCTTTGTGTGCTTGTTGCTGCTACGTTGGTGTTCAGTCACTGAGTCGTGTCTGTTTGCAGCCCTGTGGACTGCGGCACGCCAGGCCTCCCTGTCCTCCACTGTCAAGCTCCTGTCCATCGAGTCGGTGATGCCATCCAACCATCTCATCCTCTGCTACCCTCTTCTCCTGCCTTCAATCTTTCCCAGCATCAGGGTCTTTTCCAATGAGTTAGCTCTTTGCATCCCGTGGCCAAAGTAGTGGAGCTTCAGTCCTTCCAATGAATAGTTAAGGTTGATTTACTTTAGGATCAACTGATTTAATCTCCTTGCAGTCCAAGGGACTTTTACGTGTCTTCTCCAGCACCACAGTTAAAAAGCTTTATTTGGTATTCAAGAAATATCTGAGTGCCTACCATGTGTCAAGCGTATGCCCGGAATGTGGGAGGCCTGGGTTCGATCCCTGGGTCAGGAAGATCCCCTGGAGAAGGAAATGGCAACCCACTCCAGTACTCTTGCCCGGAGAATCCCATGGAGGGAGGAGCCTGGTGGGCTACAGTCCACGGGGTCGCGAAGAGTCAGACACGACTGAGCGACTTCACGTCACCATGTGTCAGGCTCTGCCCGAGACAAAGTTCCTGCCCTCGGGGAGCTTAGTCTCACTGTGCAAAAGTACTTCAGTCGTGTCCGACTCTTTTCGACCTTATGGACTATAGCCCACCAAACTCCTCTGTCCATGGAATTTTCCAGGGAAGAATACTGGAATGGGTAGCCAATAGCTTCTCCAGGGGATCTTCCCGACCCAGGGATCAAACCCAGGTCTCCAGCATGGCAGGCAGATACATTGCTGTCTTGTCTGAGCCACCAGTGGTTAGATCATAGGGGAAGAGAAAGACCGAACCTAGGAACTGACAGACAAAAGCCAGGGCGTGGTGAGTAGAGAGCTATTTGCTTAGGTGAGTCAGGGACGGTTCCTGCAGAGCTGGTATTTTGTGGAGCTGTGAATGAAGTGGGCCGGCAGGCGTGCAAAAGTCTGCAAATGGAGAATTCCAGGCAGAAGGGGGAGCAGACGGGGCCGGGGACTGCATCAGTCAGTTCAGTCGCTCAGTTGTGTCCCACTCTTTGCTGATCCCAGGGACTGCAGCATGCCAGGCCTCCCTATCCATCACCAACTCCTGGAGTTTACTCAAACTCATGTCCATCGAGTCGGTGATGCCATCCAGCCATCTCATCCTCTGTTGTCCCTTTCTCCTCCTGCCTTCAATCTTTCCCAGCATCAGGGTCTTTTCCAATGAATCAGCTCTTCGCATCAGGTGGCCAAAGTATTGGAGCTTCAATTCAGCTTCAACATCAGTCCTTCCAATCAACACCCAGGACTGATCTCTTTTAGGATGGACTGGTTGGATCTCCTTGCAGTCCAAGGGACTCTCAAGAGTCTTCTCCAACACCACAGTTCAAAAGCATCAATTCTTAAGTGCTCAGCTTTCTTTATAGTCCAACTCTCACACCCATACATGATCACTGGAAAAACCATAGCCTTGACTAGACGGATCTTTGTTGGCAAAGTAGTGTCTCTGCTTTTTAATATGTTGTCTAGGTTGGTCATAACTTTTCTTCCAAGGAGTAAGTGTCTTTTAATTTCATGGCTGCAGTCACCATCGGCAGTGATTTTGGAGCCCCAAAAAATAAAGTCAGCCACTGTTTCTCCATCTATTTGCCATGAAGTGATGGGACCAGATGCCATGATCTTTGTTTTCTGAATGTTGAGCTTTAAGCCAACTTTTTCACTCTCCTCTTTCACTTTCATCAAGAGGCTTTTTAGTTCCTCTTCACTTTCTGCCATAAGGGTGGTGTCATCTGCATATCTGAGGTTATTGATATTTCTCCCAGCAATCTTGATAACAGCTTATGCTTCTTCCAGTCCAGCATTTCTCATGATGTACTCTGCATAGATGTTAAAAAAGCAGGGTGACAATATACAGCCTTGACGTACTTCTCCTATTTGGAACCACTCTGTTGTTCCATGCCCAGTTTGAACTGTTGCTTCCTGACCCTCATACAGATTTCTCAAGAGGCGGGTCAGGTGGTCTGGTATTCCCATCTCTTTCAGAATTTTCCACAGTTGATTGTGATCCACACAGTCAGAGGCTTTGGCATAGTCAATAAAGCAGAAATAAATGTTTTTCTGGAACTCTCTTCCTTTTTCAATGATCCAGCGGACGTTGGCAATTTGTTCTCTGGTTCCTCTGCCTTTTCTAAAACCAGCTTGAACATCTGGGAGTCATGGTTCACATACTGCTGAAGCCTGGCTTGGAGAATTTTGAGCATTACTTTACTAGCATGTGAGATGAGTGCAATTGTGTGGCAGTTTGAGCATTCTTTGGCATTGCCTTTCTTTGGGATTGGAATGAAAACTGACCTTTTCCAGTCCTGTGGCCACTGCTGAGTTTTCCAAATTTGCAGGCATATTGAGAGCAGTACTTTCACAGCATCATTTTTCAGGATTTGAAAGAGCTCAACTGGAATTCCATCACCTCCACTAGACTGCATAGGCTGGATCTTCTGGAGCAAAGGTAAGAACGATGCAGTTAGAGCTGATGGAATTGGAAGAGGAGAAAGCTGATAGGAGTATCATTCAGAAAGCGTTGGCTCTCTAAGAATTTAGGATTTTATTATGAAAAAAGATGAGAGCCTGCTGGGGAGGCTGTCGTTGGATGGTGTGGGGCAGGGGGAGATCCCATGAGTCCTGTTAGATCTCTTCTGTCTCATCCAGACTTCACAGCAACCACAGCCTGCTGAGACCCAAACAGGTGTCCTGAAGCCCAGCTTTCCCCCTGACTCCTGCCTCCCTGATCCAGCTCTTCACTTGACATCTCCCCATAAGTGTTTAAAACCATCTCAAGGAACTCCCTGGCGGCGTAGTGGTTAGGAGTCTGCACTTTCCTGTAAGCCAAAAAAAAAAAAAAAGAAAGAAACAAGGAAAGAAAGGGGAAAAAAAGGGAGCTTTGCTTTTGGGAATCCCCTGGTGGTCCAGTGGTTAGAACTCCGCACTCCCACTGCCGAGGGCTCCGTTTCCATCCCTGACCAGGGCGCTAAGATCCTACAGGTCCTGCAGTACAGCCAAAAAATTAATAAAAATGAAACAATCTCAGATTTAGCAGAACCCAAGCAGAGCGCTTCATCTTCTCTCCACTCCCCCTACTGTTCCTGATGTCTACCCCAGCTCTGTTAAAGAAGATTCCAGGCTTCTGTTGGCTCTGGCCAAAACCTGGGAGTCAGCCCTGACTGCCCCCTTCACTCAGCTACTCTTTCTAGTCCTGAGCAAATCCTGTCGATTCTGCCTTCAACATTTACTCAGAACCTACTAGATAAACCTCAGCCATTCTCTCTCCCTTGGTTCAGCACCTCATCATCCCTTACCCAGGTTGTTACAATGACCTGAAGCTGTTTTCACTGTTTTCATTCTTGCCCTACCCCACCCCACGTTACTCTTAGGATAGAAACTCTGTTAAAACAGACCACATCATCCCTCACCACCAAGCAGCCGTGGCTCCCATCTTGTTCAGGCTGGGGGCTAAGGGCCTTGGGGTAGACAGCTCACATCGCAACCGGTGCTTTCTCAGCTCATCCGCTCAGCTCAGTCACAACGCCTCCCTCATCCTTCCGTGGTCCTGCCTCAGGGCCTTTGCACGTGCTGTGACGGCTACTTGGCTACTCCTCAGAGCAGTGTGTGGCTTGCCCTTTCTCCTACTCCAGGTCTTTTCTTCTGTGAAAAGCCAGGCGGTCAGTATCAGGCCCTGAGGGCCACATGGTGTCCAGTGACAGTGCTCCGGCCATTGCCGTGCAGCGGGGACATGGGCAGTGAACAGATGAGCAGGGCTATGATGCAATAACACTTTATTTATGGACAGGGAGATGGAGCTTCATATGATCTTCATGTGTTCACACATGTTGCTCTTCTTTTGATTTTTATTCCAACAAGTTAAAAATGGAAGAGCCGTTCTTAGCTCCCAGCTGTATAAAAACAGGCAGTGCGCTGGACTGGCCCTCGTTCTTGGTGCATCCACCCGCCTCAGAGATGACTTCCCTGCCCATCCTCCCCAAAATGCTAGGCGCGCACCCTGCCACACACGCACGCGCGCGCGCGCACACACACACACACACACACACACACTATTCTTCACAGCCTTCTCTCTCACTAGCTTATCGCCATCTGGTTTTCTGGTTTATATTTAACTTACTATCTTGTTTATGGTTATTATTTTGTAGTCTCTCCTCCTAAACCTCCACCTACAAGCTCCATGAGGGCAGGGGTTTTTGTTTGTCTGGCACACCGATGTGTCCGACATCCCGGGGGTCCTGGCCTGTACGGGGGGCTCAGGGCGAGGCCGTTTGCGGAGTGAGCAGCCGAGACTGCAGGCGAGCGGCCTCTCACGCCCGTCCCGGGGGCAGGGGTGCGGAGGCCGCCTTTGCTAAGCCCACGCTCTGCGCAGGCACCGGGCGCAGGCTTCCTCCAGATGCGACGTGGGACACCTTCCAGCTGAGAGGAGCGCTTGGCACGGGAGGCCAGATGTTTGCGGGCGACCACGGCGCGGAGTGGCGGGCAGGGGTGGACTTCGGTTCTCAGAGCCGGGTCTGCCGCCGAATAACCCGACAGAGTTTTCCAGAAATGGAGTCTCTCCGGCCGCAGGCTATGCTCACCAAAATCCGAATCCCTTGAGAGACAGACAATTGGGAGATTAAATCCAGACTCCACCAAATACTGACCAAATGACCTTGGACGAGTTACTTGATCTTCCTGAGTGTTTACTGCAGCGTGGGGACCGTAATTACCTCATGGAATTGTCACGAGGGTTCCATGAGCTCAGGCGAGCCAATCTGTCCGCTCTGTGCTTGGCACATTGTTTGCAATAAATAGCAGCTCTTATTTACTTTTGTGAGAAAGGCATCCTCATGGGGGGAATAAATAATGAGATATGGATGAGCAAAAATAAGACAGAAAATAAGGTCATTCTACTTCCCCAAAATAACTACAGATAAGTTTTGTTGGTTTTTTTTTTTTTCTGGTGTATGTCCTTCTAGATTCTGATCTCTCTGTGTGCTTTTTAACA
The DNA here is from genome assembly GCF_014754425.2 of Oryx dammah. Lineage (NCBI taxonomy): Eukaryota > Metazoa > Chordata > Mammalia > Artiodactyla > Bovidae > Oryx > Oryx dammah. The sequence continues at coordinate 2,265,925 of NW_024070194.1, forward strand.
CAGTACGGAGAACTGGTTTGCCTGTCATCTTAAACAGCATAGAGGAATCAACTCTGACTCTGATCAAGGTTCTAAGTCTAACTCCTGGCTTACAGCGAGTCCAGAGAACAAAGAAGCAAGTTAAAAGACAAGGGGGTTGGAATCGGCAGAGTCTGAACTGTGGACATGTCTGCAGGACAAACACCCCAGTCTCTTCCCTAAATACACTGCTGGGGTAAAAAGGTCAGGAGTGTCGCAGGAGCAGAGCGCTCCAGCAGAACTCTCTGTGTTGATGGTAGCATTCTGTGCGTGTGGCTACTTCACACTTGGGAGGCACCCAAAGGGCTGAATTTTTCATTTAAATTTGAATAGCCTCGTGTGGCTGGTGGCTACCGTGCGGAGCTGTGCAGCTATAGATTAAAAAGGGCTGGTGGGGGATAAAATGGGAGACTGGGATTGATGTATACACGTTGCTGTGTATAAAATAGATAACTCGTAAGAACTTGCTGTATAACACAAGGAGCTCTACTCAATACCGTGTAATGGCCTAGATGGGAAAAGGGTCTAAGAAAGGGGATATATGTATATGTGTGTGTATATGTACATATATATATATAACTGATTTGCTTTACTATACAACAAAGACTAACACAACACTGTGAATCACTCTTCTCCAATAAAAATTTTAAAATAAATAAAAATAAAAGGGACTGAGAGACATGTTAGCAACTGCACTGCAAACACTCTGGTTAGATTCTTAGTCAAACAAATGAACCTTCAAGAATAGAAATCTATGAGACAACGTAAACACTGACAAAAACTGTGGTGATGTTAGAGACATTGCTAGTTGTGATAACGACGCTGTGGTTAAGCTTTCTAAGGAAGGCTTTATCTTTTAGAGATACTAAAATATCAATAGATGAAGTTACATGATATCTAGAATTTTTATCATAGCGTAGTGGACGGAGCGGCATGCAGATGATGTAAGTGGACCCTCAGTGGAAGCTTGACCGGTGTGGAAGCTGTATAACAGGAAGATGGAGGTCCCTTCATAGAAGGCAATGGCACCCCACTCCAGTACTCTTGCCTGGAAAATCCCATGGCTGGAGGAGCCTGGAAGGCTGCAGTCCACGGGGTCGCTGAGGGTCGGACATGACTGAGCTCACTTTTACTTTTCACTTTCATGCATTGGAGAAGGAAATAGCAACCCACTCCAGTGTTCTTGCCTGGAGAATCCCAGGGACGGGGGAGCCTGGTGGGCTGCCGTTGCACAGAGTCGGACACGACTGAAGCAACTTAGCAGCAGCAGCAGCAGGAGGAGGTCTCTTATTCTCTTTTCTCTACCTAATATTTGCTCGACATTGTCCATAGTAAAGAAAAGTGTCATAAAAACCACTTAATCGGTTTTACGTGTATGTCTTTCTTCCTTAGGGAGCTCCATTATAAGTGAACACTGACATTTATAAATGAAAAGCCGTCTATTCTAAAATTATTATTAAAGAGTTTTAAGTAGAAGATAGGGTCAGGCTTTTTATAAAATTCACAGTTAAGCCCAAATTACCAGCTTCCTTCAAGAGGACTGAGATCACTTGTATTTGTGATATTCACATGTCAAACTGACAGGCTAGGATGGAGACCCTACTTGCCTCAACATCTGTATCGCTTTCTCCGTCAGGGATAAAATGTCCAACTTTTAGTTGGCACGTGGCCATCCAGGCAAAAGAGCATTATCCTAGCTTCCTTTATACCTGAGGATAGTTGTGTGACTACGTTCTGACCAAAGGTTTTTAAAGGGAAGTGATACATGACTTCCCGGACGTATCTTTAAAGAAGTGTGTCTCCTTTTCTGATCTCCCCTCCATTTCCGGCTTGGAATGTGTTCTGATGGCTGGAGCCTGAGCAGCCATGTTGGATCTTGAGTCAGAAGCTACAGGAAAGAATGGTGGAAGAAGACAGAGTCCGTCTGCTGGCATGATGGACTGCCACACAGCCCGAGACTGCTTCCAATCTACTTTTCATGAAGGAGAACAAAGCTCTTACCCCGTGCTTCTGTTGTTCAGAACCAGTTCTGATCCTAATCAATATAGTTAATATATAATATATAATATTAACATACCTAATTATTATAATTGACAGTTTTCAAGTCCCTCATATTTGCTACTTACTTTATAGACTGTGTCATGTTAATTGCTGTGAGAGAAACAAGATAAAAGTTGTAAATTCAATTTAATTGAGAGAAAGGTACATGAAATATAAGATGATTAATTAAGATATGCATGCAAGCTCAGTTGCTCAGTGATGTCTGACCCTTTGTGACCCTGCAGACTACAGCCTGCCGGGCTCCTCTGTCCGTGGGACTTCCTGGGCCAGAATACTGGAGCGGGCAGCCATTCCCTTCTCCAGGGGAGCTTCCCAACCTAAGGATTGAACTCGTGTGCCTGCGTCTCCTGCCTACCCTGGCAGGTGGATTCTTCACCACTGCACCAACCGGGAAGTCTCAGTTAAGATACGACTAAATAGTTATTACTAGCTAGTGCCTGTCGATTACTTCTTGTGTGCCAGATATTGTCCTAAGTGCTTTACACCCGTTTAGTCCTCAAAACAAGACTGAGAGTTATTATCATTCCCATTTACAACTGAGAAAACAGAAGCCCAGAGACACCAAGTAACTTGTCCAGGGTCAGACAGCTTATAAACTGGGAGAGAGGACAGACAGATGGTATTGATTAGGAAGGTTTCAGAAGGAGAGAAGAAGCTACGGTTAGTTGGCAAATCTGTAAAGAAGACAAGATCTTGATTTATTCAACAAGTATTTGTGGAGTGCTTGCTGTGGGTCGATACCACTCATGGTGAGCATGGAGCAAGCCTGGGGCCTAAATTCTAGAGGATGTGAAGAAAGAGTCAGCTGTGCTTGGGAGGCAAGGCTGCCATGTTGCGCAACTCCAAGGCACGGCTCTACCAATGGCGCCCCCTGGAGTTGTGTAAACCCGCTGCCGTGACCCTGAACTTGAGGCTCACAGGCTGAATGTGGCCGCAGATGCATATTGGTTGGAATGAGATGTTTAGAGGGCTTCCCTGGTGGCTCAGATGGAAAAGAATCTGCCTGCAACGCAGGAGACCCTGATTCGATCCCAGGGTCAAGAAGATCCGCTGGAGAAGGGAATGGCAACCCACTCCAGTGGTGTTTAGAAAGTTGAGAGACTTCACAAATATCAAGTAAAAACTCAGATACTTGGTTCCTTCCAGAACCAAAAGCGGTTCATTCATCAATATTCAAAAGCGGAAATTCACCAATATTAGAGCAGCGTGTCCGCCCCTCGGCATCCGGCAGACTGCGCGCGGCTGCCCGCCTCTGAGCCCCGCTACAGGGGAGAATGGTTCCCGGCGGCCCTGTGGGGCGGGAGGCGTGAGTCAACGCCCTGCGCCCCGTGCTGCAGGCACGGAGCGAACGCCACCGGGCTCACGGGCTTACTTTTCTCTCTCCTCCCAGTTACCAGAGCAGCCGGTATTTTGAAACCCAATTCTTCTGGAATATTCCTAGGATCTGACGCAAAGCTTTTGAGAGCTTTCCAAACTGCAGCACTAGTAATGACGACCTGGCTGGCCTGCGTAGCTATCAAAGTATCAAAGAGACTTCTGGAAGACAAAGAAGCTGGTTCATTCTATGGGCAGAAAACAGGACTGTTTTCTTCTTTTTTCAAAGGAACCCCCAACCCCTAACAACAAAAATCTAGAGGCTTATTTAACATTGAAAAATAATAACTAGGGGCTTCTCTGGTGGCTCAGTGGTAAAGAATTCAGGAGACAGAGGTTCGATCCCTGATCTGGGAAGATCCCACTCGCGGCAGAGCAACTAAGCCCAATGCCCCACGACTACTGAGGCTGTGCTCCAGAGCCCGGAAACCGCAGCTCCAGAAGCGTCTGCAGCCCAGAGCTCCTGCTCCTCCCCAGGAAAAGACGCCGCAAGGAGAAGCCCGAGCTCCGCAACCGGAGAGCAGGCCCTGCTCACCGCAACCGGAGGGAAGCCGGAGCAGCCAGGGAGACCTCGCACAGCCAAAGGCTAATAAATAGAATTCAGAGAAAGAGGTAATGGTTAGAAATAGATACGCAGGCACATTTTGCAAATCAGTAAGACAAAAATCAATACATGTGAAAGGTTTACATCTTCTTGGATGCAAACTAGGAATTAGGCGAAGGTGGGGGGGAGCGGATGAGACACAGGGCAGCGTCTTCTTCGCCGCCCATGCCTGGCATTGACTGGCCGCGCCACAGTGGTCACCATCCTCCCCACGCCAGAGTCTCCCTGACCCCACCGTCACCTTTTGGCTCCTCCTATTTTCATGCGCGTCCCTACCCCAGGGTCTTTGCACCACCGAGTCCCCTTTCTTAGCATCCCTTTTTCTAACGCCTCCCTTTCTATTCCTCCCGACGCTGACTTTAACAGAGAGGATTTCTCTTCACCCGCCGGGTCTCAGCTCAACTGTCCCTCCTACATGGAAGCCTTAACCAGTTTCCAACTTCCACCACCTCCAGGGCTACACCCCCTGTGTTTGTATATATATGTATGTATACAGTAGTTGTTCAGTCACTCAGTTATGTCCGGCTCTTTCCGACCCCAAAGACTGCGGCACCTCAGGCTTCCCTGTCCGTCACCAACTCCTGGAGCTTGTTCAAACTCATGCCCATTGAGTTGGTGACGCCATCCAACTGTCTCATCCTCTGTCGTCCCCTTCTCCTCCTGCCCTCAATCTTTCCCAGCATCAGGGTCTTTTCCAATGAGTCAGTTCTTCGCATCAGGTGGCCAAAGTATTGGAGCTTCAGCTTCAGCATCAGTCCTTCCAATGAATATTCAGGGCTGATTTCCTTTAGGATAGACTGATTGGATCTCTTTGCAGTCGAAGGGACTCTCAAGAGTCTTCTCCAGCACCACAGTTAGAAAGCATCAATTCTTCGGCACTCAGGCTTCTTTATGGTCCAACTGTCACATCTATCTATCTATCTATATATTCCCAGAGTGCCAGGGCTGAACTGAATCATGACTGTAGTGGGTCTGACGTATTTTTGCCTGTGTGGGTCACTTCTTCCATAAAAGGATGTTAAAAATTGTATTTTGCAACTTCAGATACATGAATGAATAAAGTTGAAGCTAAGCCAGGCTGGAGTTATTATGATATATTCATGATTATTATATTCATTTTTTTTCTTCTGACTTTAAAAGAAGTGAAAATAAAGACATTTTTTGTGTGCTCCTAAAAGTATCATAGACCCCGGGTATTGTACCCCTATTCCACACAGAGAATCTGGCCTTCACGGCAAAGGTGTAATTTTTCTATTGCGTGCGTATCCCAGCTGTTGTTAGCTGTTTCTGTGAGGTGCAGACTAAGAAGCTTACATCTCTAACTTCCCTGGTGGTCCAGTGGTTAGAACGCTGCACTTCCATTGCTGGGGCCCCTGTTTGATCCCTTGTCAGGGAACTCAGGTCCCCAAGCTATGGGGCCAAAAAAAACACAGAACACGTACGTCTGAACCCCCGGGGGGTCACATTCGGAGTGTGAGACCTCTAGCGTCCCAGGGAAGGGCCTTCGCAGGGGGCCAAGCCCACCCTGCATTTTCAGTCAAGCCTGTGGTCATGCGAACGTTTTCAAGTGACTGAGACCCCCTGTAACTCACTGTGTAAGGCTGCTGGGTGCTTGTGCTTGGTCTCACAGCCATGTCGGACTCTTTGCAGCCCCGGACTGTAGCCGTCCAGGCTCCTCTGTCCATGAGGTTCTCCAGGCAAGAACACTGGAGTGGGCTGCCATGCGCTCCTCCAGGGGAGCTTCCCGACCCAGGGATCGAACCCAGGTCTTGCGCGTTGCAGGCAGATTCGTTCCCGTCTGAACCACCGGGGGAGCGCTTAAGTCTGTTCACCTGGCTAAAGTTTCGAATCGAGTTAGGACCCTTTTGTGTGTGTGCAGTTGTGTACCAGCACAGGTCCCAGTACATAGTAGGTGTTCAATAAATTTTCAATGACTAAGGGAAAAAAATGTACCTGGACATATTTCACGAGGGTCCCATTTTGCCTTGGTTGTAGGAAGGTACCTCTGTTTTCAGGGACCTGTGAGCCCAATCTATCAGTGTACCTCCTTCCCCTAAAATACTGCCTGGCAGAATAGTCTACAGTAGATGACCTAGTGAATGGTAGTCCAGGGGTGTGAAAGTTTCACACATTGCACACTTCATGATTTCACCCAGATTACAGATCAGCCGCATCATCAATCTCTCTCTTTCTTTTTTGGCCTCATTGGCCATCTCAGTTCCCTGACCAGGGATTGAACCCATGTGCCCTGCATTGAGAGTGTGGCGTCTTAACCACTGGACCTCCATGGAAGTCCCGTAAATGTCTCCTTTATCTGTTTGAGCTTGAGGTCTGTGATGCCAGAGACACAGGAAAGCCGTGGATTTCATGCAGGTGACTCACTTGGCTGAGCTTGCTCACTGCATTTGCTTTTAGTTGAGGTTTGGGTGAAAGAGAAACATCCTGCATATGGCAGAGAGAAAGAAGGCTCCTCCACAGAGAAGGGATCGACACAGCCTTTTACATTCACAATATTTGGCTTTTGCAGTATAACTCTCTCATGTGAATACGAATTTAAAAGTTCACTGAGCTCTTTCATACAATAAAATCATTTCAACTTTCTCTGTGGGATTTACATTGAGTTCAACTTTAAGATGAGAATCTTCAGGTCTTTTCATTAACCACAGATTGGAGAGCTTAATTCAATTACACTTGTCATAGCTTTTGTGTGTGTTCTTTAGTGGTTAGCAACTTGATAATAATGTTTTAATGACCCGTATAAATTCTGTATATTTCAATTGAGTCCCAGAGATAGTGTTTCATCCTGTTGTTAAAATTGCACTGCAATATCCATAAAGAGGGTTCTGCACTTAAAGTGTGTGTGTGTGTGTATGTAAAAATGGAGACCTTTTTTTTTTTTTTTCACTTCCCCTTTAGAAGGAGGAAGAGATAAATCATGAGAACAAAACTCATATTAGGAATTTGGTCCAAAAAAAGAAGTTTCCAGGGAATGCTGTGAAGTCCATGTAGGTAAAAGTTAAGACACTTTTAATTTCATCACGAATGATTAGTCAATTCAGAATGAAAGTACTGAAGAATTATGGATTATCCACAATTCTTGCTTTCTACTGTGGTTTATTTTATTGATATCCAAACTTGTTTCATAAAAGATGTTATATTTCCTGTACTACACATGTTTAAAGACTGGAAAATCTTTCCTGTACATTTAAAAATGTATAAGAAATACTCATTTATATACATATAAATATATTTTAGTATGTATTTAGAATATGTAAAAGCTGAAACAGAACTTTTATTTGTGGACGTCTGAGTAGCTGGAGAATATAATTAAACGAGTTCTGCGCTTTCTCAAGCATCATGGCAAGATTGGACTGGTTGTTTGCTTGGTCTTATTTGTTTCCTGCTGGTTTCTTTCTAGTTTGCTTGTTGATTGCTTTTTTTCTTTTTTAAGATAGTTAACTCTAAGTCCTTCAGCTAGAGAATAAAATCCTCTACGTTTTAACATTCTACAGTTTGCTTCATAAGCATTTAAAATGAATTTAAATGCATCTGCTTGTTCAGAGCTAAGGTATCTAGTGCTCATTAGAAAGATATGTCTTATTTGCAGCTAATCTGACTTTGCTAGGGAGCCACAACTGACTGATGTTGCAACAAAATGATTGACTCAAGCGTCTAAAGGGAATATTAATGGGTCGAAATAAAGTACTGCTGCAGGCCCATGCCCTAGCCCTGCTCTTTCTCAGTGGGTCTAAGCGCTCTACGGAATCCCAGACTCGGGAGTAAGATTTCCCCACCTTTCACCTACACTCCTTTGACTTTAGGGGAAAAAAAAAATCTGTCTCTGGGACAAAGGTCAGCGAGCCAACTTCATTGAAGGTCTGCAGGCTGCTTTAACGCCTGAAGGCAGCTAGGGGTAATGGGTCTGAGCCTGGCACCTGGCTGTGTGATCTAGGGCGTTTGTGAACTGACCTTTCTGTGCCTCTTCCCTCCTCCACAAGATGGTATCTGCCCCACCTGGGGCAGTAGTAAGGATCCACAGAGCCCAGACAAAATGCTTAGAACAGCACTTTCAGACATGGGGGTGAGCTGTATAAAAGTGTTTGCGTTACTGTGGTGTGAGTTGGTGATGACCCCCTCCCTGCCCAAAGGCTACAGCTTAGCAAATAAGAGTGTACTCACGAGGCAGCGATCTGTACCCACTGCGGGGAAAGTCATTGACTACAAGAACAAAGTTTTCTTTTATGTATTTTGAAAATGGGATCCTTCACAGAAGACAGTAAAGAAGAGAAAACGGACTTCTTCCAGCCTGTGGCATCAGGAAGGAGGGACTTTTAGAGCCTCAGGGACTTTTAGCTGAGTAATAAAGTAATATTCCTCACGAACTCCACCCTCAACCCTCCCCGTGATCGTAAAACAGAACGTTCAAGGTCTCCTAGGTATTTTACAAAAGTCACTTGAGACAGGTTGCCCCCTAATCAATTTCTAGCCAGTGCTCACCGGGCATATTCTAAATAAGTGAAACCCAAACAATTGCTTAATGGCTTGTCGAGAAGCTCTGTACTTGTCTTTCTCCTCGTGTTAGCAGTAAACAACCATTGTGTGAATTACACCACGTGAGTTACACAAAAATGATAAGACAGTCTTTAAAAATGATTTTTCTCTAAATAACCAAAAAAGTGATCACTGTTTTAAAAAATGTGAAAAATAAACACCCATACAGAGAGGAAATTAAACATTACCACTGATTATTAACAACATCTTAGTGGACGAGAAAGGATTTTGTTAAAGATCCCTCATATGTGGGATTTTTTTTTTTTTAGGTGTGGGGTAAAATAAGACCAAAACAAATTTAGGGAGAAAAAGAGGAAGCTATTCTACACAAATGCCAGAATGGGAGACCACTTCCTTTTCAAATAAGCGCATCCTCCTCCTTGTGAAATGGGACCAGAATCTTCAAGGTAGGGAGCAGAAACAAGAAAATTCCTTGGGAATCCTAGGAGTTGAAAAGCATGGGTTTAATGTAACAGCAGCAGGCATAGTAACTGACAGACTCTGTCTGTACAGAACTGGACGTGCAGAGCCAAGTTACAAGGGACAGGGTGTATCAGAGGAAGGCCAGTTCTCTTTGCCAGAAGTCCTGGATTTAAGTTTGAGCTCTGCAATTAACTAACTTGGTGACCTTAGAAAGGTCAAAGTCTCTCTGAGGCACTCTTTCCTAATCTGTGAAATGGGACCATACACTTCCTCTTTCTCCCTTGCAGAGTCATATTAAGATAATGTATCTGAAAAATCCCTTCAGTAGTACAATGCAAACAGACTGTTAAGAAGGCACAATTCCAAGCTGTTTTGTATTGTTTGGATCAAAGCATTATTTCCTTGTCTACATTATTTACCTACATGGACTTCCAGTTGTTTGTAAAGATGAAATGAGTTGGCTCCCCAGGGCCTGTTCAGAAACTCTGGTGGTTTAATTCTTTGCACATTTATCTAAAGTCATGTTTTTAAAAATAAGTATCTAGAAATATGCTTCCTCAGCTGTCCCGAGGTTAAAACCACCTCACTCACAGTTTATTCCTGACTGAACATTTGTTGACTGTTTTTGGACACCATTTAATGGCCTAAGCTGAAACGCTCTTGATAAATGGATCAAGAAGGCAGTATTTCCTCGCCAAACACATTCTCATCTGTACCCCATCTCTGGCCAAATTCTGTAGGGCTCTGGCCATAAATATGTAATGCCTCCTAGGAACACGGGCCTGCCTATCTGCGGGCCCACGCCCATCTGCTGTTCCACATGAAACTTGGAGGCAGGCCAGGCTATGGCCAAATAATGACAGAGCCAGAATGAGTTAATCTCAGGCCCTCCAGAGCAGGGGAGGGGGCCAGGGCCCCTCCAGCCTGGCCCCGGGCAGGCTGCAGAGGCCTTCTGGTGGGGCAGTAAGTAACCCTTGGGGGCAGCAGGAACCTTTGTGAAATTACTGCAGTGTTGTGCTAATTTGGTGTCGGCTTCTTGGATGTAGGCCATGGTTACTGGTTGGCTTTTCTGAGTCTGCTTTTGGCAAGGTAGGAAAGGAGAGAAAAAAATGCTGTAAGCAAGTTTCGAAATCTTAGATCATTTCATGAATGACTCAGTGTTTCCTTTTGGAAAAGTGCAATAATTGACATTCATTAATAACTTAGCTAAAATGAAAAAAAAAAAAAAAAGGTTCTAAATGTCCAGGAGCCCTTTGTGTTATCTGAACACAACCATCCTCCAATCTTCATTTTTATAGCTTCCAGAGGAATTTCATTCACTTGATAACGTGTACTTGTTGAAAAATAAACTGTTACATACTTCCTCCTTCAGGCTTCCTGTTCTTTCTGAGAAAAGCATTGAAGTTGTCTTTTTCTTTCTTTCCTTTTTTTTTCCCATTAAAAAATGCAAAACATGAAGTATCAGTTAACACGTTGTACAATTTAAACTTACATTATCTTGTCAGTTATACCTCCATGGACTGGGGAAAAGATTTCAAAATATAAAGCTATTACCCTTCTTTATAAGACTAATTCTATTCAGACGAGAAGAGACTAGCAAGTTCTTTATCTCTTCACAGAATGAGAAAGTCATACAGTAAATTTTATTTTAGTGTATGAAATAAATAACAAAATATGTTTCAGATATTATGTTTTTTCATTTGGGCACATTTCAGTTTTAGAATAGAAAAACCCCAAACAACAAAAACCTCTCTCTCTTTCTGTCTCTCTCAACACAGAAAAAATCCTGAAGTTTTAACACAGAAGACACCCATTTTTTTGGCATTAGTACTGTAGAATCCAGCTTCAGAGTTATAAACCCAGAAGTCTCCAATGACTCATTACTGGAATAAATGTTTCTAATGTTAAAGGTATGCAAATAGAGCTTAATCGGTGAAGGAAGACTCTGCAATTCAATAAATAAGGTTGAGAATGTTACTGTGGTTACTGTGGACTCCATTTGCATACAGGCTTATCTTGTTTTTAAAGCAATAAGAAAAAAAAAAGAGGAGGGAGAGGAAAAATCCTAACTTTCGCCACATGTTCTTAAAATGTAATCTTATAATCAGGCACCACAGCTCAGGCCCCATTAACAAGCAAAAAAAAAAAAAAGAGAGAGAGAGAAAAAAGTGGTTAACATAGAAGAATGCTACACATCAGAAATATTTTCTAGACTGTAGAAGTCAAACAAGGTACTGGCCTCAGGACACCTTAAGAGAAAATTCCACCATCAGACTTTTGTTGTCACCCGGGTCTGGTGGGTTAGACTGGGGCTGATTCCGTGGCTGCTCTGGCTTCAGGTGCCCTGCTCAGCCTGTGGACTCATCATTGCGTGGGTCCCTGGCTAGTTCCCCAGGCCAGAGAGAGAGGCTCCATTCCAGCAGAAGGGTAGACAGGACAAAACAGCAGAGGGGCCCCATAGCAGAGTCTCAGGCTGTACAGCAAATCACAAATCTTGCCGCGTGTAATGCTGTGCATTCAAGCCAGAATCACTCGTCCTCATTCTGCAGGAAAAACTCAACCTGTCCATCTTTGTCCATCTGTGTGAGCACATGTGAGCCTCTTCGTGCTCCGGAAGAAATGCGCTCGCATGCAATTCCTCTTCCATGTGCCGGTGGAAATACTTCAAGGAAATAGACTGGGCAAAGTTCACACTGACTCAGGAAGAGAATGGATTTCAAGCTGCAGAACGTGGCTAAGTGACTCACACCCACGGTGGAGCAGGGCGGGCCGGGAAGAGCGCCTCACAGGTAGACGCCTGGACGGGTGGCGCCCACGACAGACCGCCCCGGGTCCTGCGCGTCTCCACCTCCAGGGGCGGGTTTACCGCCTTCGACCACGGCGTGCTGCAGAGACGCGTGAAAAACGCCCCAGAGTAGAAACAAACACAAATGCTGTGAAGATTCACTTCATAATCGCCTTTAGGTATTTCTGTTTCATACAGTTAGACAATCTGGCTTTGGGGGCGTTGTCGAGGCTGTTCTGAGGGTTTACTCGTGGACAAGATGAAGCAGGTGTCGTAGTTTTAGCTGCTGTGCCGCCCCCCCCCCCCAAAGTGTGATTCTGAAGTGGAAAGCGAGACACAGGAGCAGTGGTAAGAATCTTAGGCCCTGAGACGCAGAGGTGGTGTGCCTGTGTGCAGAGCTTGGTGCCTGCAGATTGTAATGCAGACACGTGTATCCCTGGACTTAAAAAATCCACAGCTTGCATTTTGTCCCGTTCTAATACCTGCCTCTGATGTCAAATTCAGGAAGCACAGGGAGGGACAGGAAAAACGCCCCCCCCCCCCCCCGCCGCCGGGCCCTTTTACTATGTGCCCTCCTTGGAGGTCACCACTATGACCAGACTGAAGATTTTTCGAAGGAGAGAATTACCCTGCCGATTTGGTTCTCCTTTACAACGTAAATACCTCTTTTGTGGTATTTATTCCTGGATAATTTGCTCTGAAATATCTTAACATACGAAGGGAAGTAAAAGAGTTCCCATGGTACAATAGGCTTTACCTATTAGGGTTTTAATTCAACTATCAGTGAAGCCCTTTTTTCCGGTTCCCTTGATATTCTGCCCCATTCTACAGAACAAAAGGAGCTGGAGGTGGGGTGCGGGGAAGGGGGTGTTCTGTACAGCATTTGCGTCTTAAAAAATCTTTGTAAGAGACAGAAAACAAGGCATGAGTTAAGAAGTTAACATTTTGGACACATGAGAAAAATCGTCATGTAAAGGGTTGGTGAAGGAAAGTGGGAGAGAGCCAAGCACTGGGCTGCTTCCAGAAGCTGCCAGGAAACCCTCCAGTTTAGGAACCGCGCTTGTTTCTGAGGGTCATGTGTTGGGTTTACACGTGTTTTCTTCCGTTTTCAAATTTTCTATCAGGAACAGTAAGTCTTTCTAATCATAAACATTCAAAACTATCCTTTGTGTATTCTATATTGTGTCTAGAATGTATCCTCTAGTATTTTCTCAGTGATATTGTAAAATTTGAGAACTCCTATATTTAAAGTATGGCAGGTGCATAGACTTGGTAACAATATTCTTCTAGGTTATGGTGGGGTTATCCTGAATAATTCTGGTTCATCTCCTCTGGGCTCTACCTTCTCCTAGTTACGTTTGTCCAACATATGTTATTGCATAGACTTTCACCAGACAGATATAGCATTTCAGCAGCTATCCCTGCAGTTTGGAAGTTGGTATTTTTAACACTATTCAAGATAGTCTGTATCAGGTCAATAAATAGAAATTAAACTTGAATCTTGAAGATCTGGTCAGCTTTTCTTAAAGAGTTGGTCTTAACGCCTGAGGATGGATTACAGACACTGCTGTAATGTTCTAGCTGCAGTTATAGCATCTTGGCTTGATCAGCTTGATGCTTCATTGATATTGTAATGTTATTTTTCAGTTGTATGCCTGTGTGTGTTTAAAGTAAAAAGGACAAAAATAAGTTTTGGGCGGGGGATAATTTTAATTGGTTTCAAATATTCCAATAAACTCAAACACATATACTCTTGCTCAAGAATTTCTTTGCCAGGTTATTACAGAACTTGCTTGCCACATCTCTTTAGTTTTCTCTTATTTTCTTCATCTTAGGAACCATAGAAAATATTATGCAGGCTGGGTCAGAAAATGTAAATATTTTTTAGAAACTTAAACACTCATGTCATAGGAAAGAGTTAAAAAAAAAAAAATCAGATCTCTACTCCTAAAAACAACTAGCAGTTTAAGAATCAGAAAATAGCAAAACTAATCGTAAGCCTCTGAGAAAAAAAGAATATATATTTTTTCACATTCATGTTTAATTTTGTTATCTTCAACTGTAGTTCCCACTGCAACCATCCCAATAAACGGCCAGTCTGTATGACTAAGGGAATACTCTGACTTATGATCCACTGATAGGCAGAAAAATATCAACAGGCCAGGAGGCCCCCTAAGTCACTATCTGACAGTTGGTGGCATCGGCAGACGCCCAGCTGGTTGATGAGGAGCAGTGGTGGTACCGAAAGCATTGGAAGTTTGCGAAGATTATTTCAGCCCATTGGACAACTTCAGGTAGAGACCATTCACACTGGATTCTCCGTGACCAGAACACTGTAGAATATGGGTGAATGGTGGGTGCCCTGTGTTCCGAGTAGCAGCTTTGAACCATTACAGGTTGAAATTCCAGGGTTCCTCTGATGAATTTACAGTGTTGAGCTGCATACTTGAAAACCCAGAAAGACATAACATCTGTGGTAACTTGGAAAAGTGCAGAGAAGGGCAGAAATTCCTTTTTAACACACAGAGATGGAAGGAGACAAAACCTGATTGTGAATTCGGACGTCATCTTTTTTCACAAGCAGAACTCTCAGATAAAAATAATATCCCTAAAATGTTTATAAGAACAGTTTTATATCAATTTTGATTTCCTTAAAGATGAGACAACTTCTTGGGTTTAGGATTCTCTTACAAAGTACTGTGTTTTTAAACATTATTTTCAAGACAAAAGAAAGTGATCTATGACACCTTGATGTCTCCAATAAGACAGTATGGGAATTCCCTCGCAGTCCAGTGGTTAAGATTCCATAATTACACTGCAGGGTGCAGGGGCTTGATCCCTGGTCAGGAAACTAAGTCAAAATCATGCGAGCCGTGTGGCGTGGCAAAAAAAAAAACAAAGACAGTCTGATAGTCTTGGGCATTTTTCATGCACCCCTCCAGCTCTTGTGATATAAGGAGGAGAACTAGGTCTAGGTCGGGGATGGAGGCAAAACTGCAGCTCTTACATGACCCGAGAACCAAAGGCCCAAAGTCTTCTTTAATTGCAGCCCGTGTCCTTGACTCTCTCCACTCAACTTGACGTTACGGTTATTTGAAGCACATGAATTTTAAAAAATAGTTTTCATCAAGATGATCATATAGTGTTAGAAGTAGTTCATTACTCTCCGAGGCCAGAAACAAAGGCTTTCATTCTTAAGAGACCCAATCAAAGGTTAGTTTACCCAGTAAACAGCCTCAGACATTCTCAAATGCCGGAAGATGCCTTCAGAAGAAATAAAACTCCTAAGTAGGCCTTCTTTGCTCCCTCTTAGATCTCTGAGAAGGCAGGTTTGCCATGAAGGCAATCACCTGCTTTATTTTGGATTCTAAGACTGTGAGCTTTTCTTATGTGTCTTCTTCTTTTCAGCTAAGGTACTTAATTTAAAATGAAATATAAATCTATCACACTGGTGGGCAAGGAGAAGTCTTTGAAAAGATACAGTTTAGGAAAGAGAGGTCTGAAAGAGAAAAATGGAATACGATGTCATAGAGCAGATATAGGATCCTTCAAAGTGCAAAATAATGCTTTCCAAATAGTTTTTTAAGTGTCTGTCAAATCTGTCAATTACTTGCTTAAGGTTACTTCCCATTTCTTCAAGATCTCTGAAGTTCAAAGTAAATAATTGTTACAACAGTTAAGTCCAGTATTTACAAGGAGACTATTTCCTGAGACTCTGACATTTCAATTAAGATTGCAATAGTGTTACCCCTGCCTTTTCAAAGATGATCAAATATATCACGTTGGAAAACCATGTAATCTTGTTTGGAACCCTCTCTCATGCTCTTGTCCCCAGTAAGAGAACTTTAATACAAATCAGAAACTTAATGTAAGTAAACGGTGCTAAAAGGGAAACTTCTGGCTCAGTACTTTGAATCTTTGGACTATTAATAACCAAGAGAACTGTATTTTCAAGCTGGTGTGTTGTTCATCTATTCTGCTCCCAGCTTTGATCTCAGTATTTACAGAGTGTCTGTGAAGTCTGGAAATGAAGGAAACGCGTAATACCATCTTGAACCCTCTTCAATCTGCAAAAAAATAAGAATGCAACAGAATAGACTGATAGAATGGTACAATCAAACAACAAAACAAAAACGAGTAAGTAAATAAAGTAAAATAACACTATCGACGTTTCCAGACTTTATGGGAATCCTCCCTGTGAACTGGTGGGGTGTGTTGAGCCTTGAGTAGCTTGGTGAAATGGGAAACTCCACAGCAGGAAGTGGTGCTTTTCTGATGCTGCTAATTAAGGAATGTGGAACCCTTCCTTCTGAGTCAGCTTGGCGGTATGTGGAACTCTGGGCTGCTTGCTGCTTACATGACTATTGCATGAAACTTTGGAAATAAAACCAGAATATCTTGCCACTTAACACTTAAGAGGCAGGAGGGTGTGTGTGTGTGTGTGTGTTTAAATGGTTCCTAATCTTAAAAATGGTTCGGTGCAGCTGGCCTTGTTATCAGCTGATCATATTTACAGCATCGTCTCAGACAGTGGTGCAACCCACAGAGAGGAATCGGACCATTTATGGGGTCGCGTTTTAAGGTGCCTAGGCTTACCGGAGTATTCTGATGATTCACGACTACTGCACAGCAATAAAAACATCTCTATGGGACTGTCAACTCTTTGTAATTTCTTTTTGGTAAAATAAATGTTAATTTGTTTTTTTCCAAAGGTAATACAGACATATAAGAGAAAAATAATTTGAGGAAAAGAGGAGGTAGAAAAAGTACATGCAGAGCCCGTGATCAAAAAATAACCATTAAAAAACGTGTGATAGGAACATTTTCCACAAAATTTGTTGATGTGGGCCATTTTAAAAGCCTTTAACTTACTGCGATAGCGCTTCTGTTCTATGTTTTGTTTTTTTGGCCACAAGGCATGTGGAGTCTTAGTTCCCTGACTAGGGATTGAACGCATACCCTGCACTGGAAGGCAGTCTCAACCACTGGACTGCCAGGGAAATACCAAGAAACTTTGAAATGAACATAACAATAGAGAGAATCAGTTCTGCAATTTCAAGATGTGAACCACATTTGCTTCAGTTCTCTCCTATTTGAAATTTGCTAAAGCATTATAAATTCCAATATATCATGCCATTCTTCTCCTATACTCTTCAATATATGTCTCTAAAAAAAGTGTACATTTTTTTCCTAGTAACTCAAGATGCCATTATCACAGCGAATGAATGAACAATAAGTCCTCACTATCACATAATGTACGGTCCATGCTCAAATTTCCCTGATAAGAAAACCAATTTTAACCGTTTTATGTATTCTTATGCGCTATTTGCTTACTAAGAAAAAGACATAGTTTATGAGAAATATGATTTTGCGTCTTGATTTTTTCCATTTGCTATTTTAACTATTTCCCAATGGCATTATTTTTCAAAACTTTCTGGTTTCAAACTGGCTCTGTGCAAAGGTGGGGCATAATTTGGACGGTTAGCTATTCCTGTGTGTGTCCACGTGGGCGTGGGGAGAGTGTGTGTGTATTGCTCCTCTCCGCATAGCAACTCTCGCTGCCATGCATGTCTTTGTTCATGACACCTTTTCCTTGGTGGGGCTGTTTCCTTTGGGTTGATTTCGGGAGTGTTGTTACCGCACCCACACGTATGAACGTTTGTAAGACCCTTGAGTTGTGTCACTGAGTTGTTCACAAAGGGACTGTACCAATTTACACTTCTACTTACAAAGGAGGAGAGAGGCTCTATTAGAGTGTTTAAAGGCAATGCTTTTCAGAGCTCTTATAAATCACTGGCTCGGGCTGACTCCTGTGCATACGGTCAGAGCCATCTCGAAATAAATAAATACACATTTTCTATAGCCATAAAAAGCTGGCATGCGCAGACTGCCAAACAAGCACAAACTAACTTTGATTAAACGAGGAAACCGGGCTGCTTGTTGAAAATGTGGTAATGAGATAGTCTCTACCCGGCCGGGAAGCCAGCCGTGGAGGGGGAGGGGCGCCCTGCCTCTCGTCCTGCCTCTACCCATCCTGGAGAAGGCAGAAAAGAGCAGGTCAGCGATCTTTACGGTTTTTTTTTTTTTTTTTAAGCTGAGTGTTTTTATTTGCTTCCATATGGCTGAGGGGATGATGCAAAAGTACGATTGAAATCGGGTTGGGAACTAGCAGAAAACTTCTGGTGGCAGGCGCTTCCTGTAAACGCAGCCCCATGGTACCGGGTAACAGAGGATTAAGGCAGAGCCATTTTAGCTTGGAGTCCAGATTCTACTTTGTTTCCTTGGGGACACGTTGTTCTTATTCCTTGACTTCAGACACAAGTGCTTGAGAAACTTGTTTATTTCTGTTTATAGCATTATTTAAAGGACATAGCATAGTAGTTACAAATCATTATAGAAAATTCAATTGTATTAGTTTGGAGAAATTTATGTGTCAGATTTTTTAATTTAAACAGGGAAGAAAGAAAGGCTATATCATTACTGTTGTGTTTATGGGGGAGGAAAAAAGAGAAAAGGAGCTTGATAAGAAAATAGTTCGCAAGATACTCTTTAAGAGCATCTGAATCTTTCATTCTTTTCTTTCTTTTTGTAAAAATTCAGGAAAGATGGTCCTTTTTTCCTCATTTACTTTTACACTGTTTTCATCCCACTCGCTGAAGCCACAAGTGGGAACAAAACATAATCTCCTAAGATATTTTTAAGAGGACACGCAGGCTTGGTATTTGTAAAAATTATGTCAACAAAATGTGCTAACCACATTTGAAAAAAAAAAAAAGTTGTCAAAGAGGCCAAGGGGATTAGTTCAGTTGAAGGGCTGATTAGGACAGGGGGAAGGATGGCTCATGCCATTCTGGCTGACGCTTCCTGAGCTACTTTTAAGGCTTTTAAGGTCCCATTGCCATCAGCTCCTTTAAGCCTTAAAGGTACCCGGTGCACTGGGGACTCATCATTCCCATTTTACAGATGAGACAGGGAGGCTAAGTCGTCGGGCTGAGGTCTCTGGCAGTGGAGTCAGGATGCGGACCCAGGAAGGCTCTGGGGACGGCATTTGATTCAGTTCCGGTTTCTGGGGGAAACTTGCAGTGTTAGGGCTGGGAGCTGCTGAAAGTGAAGTGAAGGAGTTGGGGCGGGATGAACCAGCTCCAGAGGTCTAGGGCAGCTGTGTGATCTCTCGTCTAGACTCAGGGATTTTTTTGGTCGCTCTGTGCCTCTCTAGGGTGTGGTTCTGGCCCTAATCTCCTCTCCAGCGTTTCCCCCTGTCCTGCTGGTGGGCGTGGCCTGAGAGGCGCACCTACAGTCTGGAGGCTGCTGTCTGCATCCCTTCCCGCTGCCCCTCACCTCCCACCTCGTCCTTCAGGGGGCCGCCTTGACTTTCCGCTGGGAGAAGATGCCCAGGGGACGCCGAGAGGCGGGTTGTCTCTGAACCTCGGGGAGATCGCCCAGATTCAGGTACCCTTCCGATTTTTCAAAGGATTTCACTGGCTTAGTCGATGTTGGGTGGGCTAAAGATGATTGAAAACGACTCAGTTCTGGAGAGAGCATTCCGGGTCCAAACCCTTTTCTCTCCCTCACCTGCTGTAAACACACTCGCTTCTCTAACCCAAGGAAAAGCACCTGGGCAGGGTCCTGCAGTGGCTGGGCTTCTGTGGCCCTAGGCGATAATCTTCATAATATTCAGTTCAGTCCAGGTCAGTAGCTCAGTCGTGTCTGACTCTTTGAGACTGCATGGACTGTAGCCGGCCAGGTTGCTCTGTCCATGGGGTTTCCCAGGCAAGGATACGGGAGTGGGGAGCCATTACCCCCTCCTGGGGGTCTTCCTGACCCAGGGATCCAACCCGCATCTCCTGCATTGGCGGGCAGGTTCTTTACTGCTGAGCCACCTGGGAAGCCGGCTGTGTGACAAATTGTCTCCAAAGCTTTTTACAGGAGAGGATTTGTTCATTTCTCTTAAATATACTTGTCAGTGGGTATTCTTACCTCCATCTGTAAAATGGGGAGAAGAGGCAAAGAAAGTTCAAATGAGGTGACAGGCTGCACAGCTGGGTAGTGCAGAGTCTTGGAGTGAACCCAGCTTGGGGAGCTCAGCCCTTTAACCACCATCCACGTGACGGCTCAGAGTTGCAGGCTTCTAATCTGGGTGAAGGGGGTACTAAGTCAGCCTGGGTATCCAAACGTGGTGCATACAATGTACTGGGACCATAGTAAGTGCTCCATCAGTGAGCCTTATTATCATCCTCTGTTCTCCTAAGGCCAAGGTCAACAATTTAGGATAAGAAAGAATGGCATGTGGCAGCATGGGCTTTGGAATGAAATCGGGGTAGAATTTCATTTTATTCTTGTTAAACCTCAAGGAAGTTAAAGAAGCTCGTAAGTCAGAAAGCAAATCTCTGCTGGCTCCAGTTTCCTCATCTGGCAAATGAATTTAAATATACTTAATTTATATATAAATATAAATTCATGTATAATTACATACATATACATAGGTTATCAGGAGAACTCAGTAACAGCCTGATTGGGTACATTAGGTGTGGAGTTAAGACTGGCATGTAGCAGGGGCTCAATAAATTATTTTATTTTTCCTGTCTTCTTATCCTTTTAATGTCTTCTATTACTATTGTTGTTGTCAAAGTCGCCTGAAAATATGAACACACAAATATCTGAGTGCTTTTGGCAAAGGAGACTATCTGCTTGACTATTTTAGGAGTGTTCTTAATTTTTACCATCTCTTTCATAAGCTTCTTAGTACCCAGTCATCATTCCTCTGCTCAAACCATTCAATGGCTCTCAGGCACATTCAGATAAAATCCTATCTTCTCAAAACCCCAAAGGCCCCAGGCAATTGATAATCATCATCGCCACCCTTCTCAATTTCTGATTTGTCTCTTTCTGCTCCTTGAATCACTGGGCATACCCTTTAAGGTTGTTGCAGGGCCAGCCTTTTAGACTCTTTCCCCAGGGGTCCGCACGGCTCCCACTGCCATCCTGCTCAGATCTTTACTCGGATGCCTGCCCCCGTGAAGTCCTCCCGGACTATCTTATTTAACACCGTCTCCCCCCTTCATCTCCTGACCACTCTCCCCTTATTTTTCTCCACGCCACAAGGCACGTTGGGGCTTAATTCCCTGCCCAGGAATCAAATCCGCATCCCTGCATTGGGAGTGAAGAGCCTTAACCACCGGACCGCCGAGGAGTCCCGGCACTTAATGGAACACAGTAGAATGTTAAATGCTAACTCTGTGACAATAGGCATTTTGACTGGTTTGCTTTCCAGCTGCATTCCTAGCACCTGGAACAGTGCCTGGTACACAGTAGGTGCTTAATAAATGTTTGTTGAGCAGGAGAGAAAATGCATGAGTGAATGAAGGAACCTAGGGAGCATGTTTATTTAGTTAAATAGTACAGCTAAGAGCACATTCTTTTAATTAAACATGCGATGTGCTAAGTCTCTCAGTCATGTCTGACTCTTTGCCACCCTATGGAGTCAGGCTCCTCTCTCCATGGGGTTTTCCAGGCAAGAATACTGGGGTGGGTTGCCATTTCCTTTTCCAGTGTTTGATTAAATAGAACAGCTAAATATTGAGCAACTTCCTGTGTGCCAGCAACTTCGATGTGGAGGAAAACAGCCTTCCCTTCAAGGGGCCTGCAGTTTACACAGGTGGGCTCAGCCTGGTCCCGCCGGTGTCACAAAGGAGGGTCTGAAGGGTGACTGAACAAAGAGGGTGGAGGCCTCTGGAGCTGCCCTGGGGGGTGGGCAGGGGGGCTACGGAGGGCCTTGTGCACATTCAGGCTGAGTGCGGGACAGGCAGGTGGCCGGAGCAGGGAGGCGGGTAAGCAGAGAGCGCTGCATCTCCTGTTCAGGGGTAAGAAACATTTTATCGCCTGTTTTATTTTTTTTTAATTTCTGAGGTTATTCCACACAGTTTGGAATTTGTTAGTAGGCATATGTGTATGCTTTACATGTAAAGAGATTAAAATTTTAGCTATCACCAAAGTGCCCTGGGTCCTTGCCCATTTTTGAGAATTAGCCAAATTTGGTGTATTTGCATATATATATATATTTATTTATTGAGATATAATGACTTGTAACATTGTATTAGTTTCAGGTGGTACAAGATAATGATTTGGTTATTTATGTATATTGAGAAATGATCAGCATGGATCTATCTTATGATGTGTGTGTTCATAAATATATTTACATTACACACACACACAAATATGCATGTGTATATGTATACACATGTGTACATATACATAATGTAATACATATTAATGTACATCATTAAATATACACTGTATATGTAAATATGTGTATGCATATGTAAATATATGTGAATATAAACATACATATTTATACAATACACATAAATATACAATATACATGTATTTCCTTTAGAAAATACATTACTGTGTATATATATATTTTAAAGTAGGGCATTACTTTTCGCAACTTTTAAAAAAAATTTATTTTTTAATGGAAGAATAGTTGCTGTACAGAATGTTGTTGTTTTCTGTCAAACATCAACATAACTCAGCCACAGGTAGCAGCTTCGTCCTTTTATTCCCATGTCTTGGCGACCTAGCCGTACTGCTTCATTCTTCCCAGCTGCGATCCGCGTTCTTCGGTTTGGCTAGAGCGCAGTGCACGCAGCCGTTTTCCTTCTGATGAACATGGGTTGCTTCCAGCTTTTCACTCTTATAAACAGTACTGCGGTGAGCATCCTTGAGCATGCTTCTCATGTGACTGAGGGGTTCTTTCTCTAGAGTAGGTATTCTAATTACACGCTTTTCTGCTTATGTCTTAATTTGCTTACAATTTCTCCTGTTAAAATATAAGATCCACAAGGGTAAGAATCCAGTCCGTTGTGCATCTCACTGCTTAAGTACTATCTAGCTAAGCACCTGGGACCAAGGATGCTCCCAAATAAATACTTCTGGAATGCATCTGGCTGAAAGGTCGGCTGGGGCCATGTGTAGTTTTGTTCCCTGAGAGAGGGAACTATGGTTTATTTTGGTAAAACTGGAGGTTTTGCCGCATCTCCACTGCATGAGTCAGCGGCAGGGAGGTTATCGGTGGGGCTCAGGACCAAGTAATCTGGGTTGAGGAGACGGGGATCGGTCATGAGACTGTTACACAGATCACAGTGAGACGAGAACCAAGGACCGTGGAAATAGAAGAGGAAAAGGGTGCATTTGAGAGATTCTGAGATGGTAGGAGTTAAGACTTTTCTGACAGGCACCCTAAAAGGGAGGCATGGAAGTTTGAGACTTCATCTTACAAACATATACTGCCTCCCAGCTCTGCGAAAAGCACTCTGCTAATTGCTGCTGGGACACGGTTTGCATGACCTTTCCTCCTCACCTTCAGTACCTTCACAGGAGACTCGTGGACTGTTAGGGAAGCTACGCCAGGACAGGGAACGCCAGGGTGGGAGGGGAGCAGCCCAGGGGCAGCCAGTGAAAGGGAAAGGCGGCCGGTCCAGAACCGGGGGGGAGGGGAAGCTGGCTGGGCGGGGAGGCTTCAACCTTGCCCCAGAGCTGCGCAGGGCTGAACGTTCAGGAAATAAGTGTCAACAGTGTGCATCAGGGTTCATTTTTAGGAGCTTTAGGTTGGTGACAGAGCTGGGGTTTGACATTGGGTTCAAATGGTCCACTGACCTTCATCTGGAAGATGGGGAATCAGACTGTTAGCTGTGTGACCTCAGACAGCCTGCTCAAGGCTCCTGAGCCTTAGTTTCCTCTTTTTTAAAAGAAAGGTATAAGATGGGTAAGTAACAAGGACTCACTGTATCGTACAGGAACTCTGCTCAGTGTTATGTGAAAATAGAATTTCATTTTTATAAATAGAGCATCTATCTGATAATTAAAAACAAAAAGGCAGTGGGGAAGAAAAAAGGAAAGGCAGTAATAACTCAAGGGGCGAAGATTGATCAGATTTCAGCTGGTGCCAGGTGTGGTGATCAGGGAGGCAGGGCTGATTCTGAGCTTCTACCCTCAAGAGGAGGAGAACGTGGTCTTGAAGTAAGAGGACTGTAACTTCTTCGCTTTTTGCCACGCTTCTTTAAGTGGGATGAGATCCTTTGGGAGATAGTCTCTCGAGGAAGAAACACTTGAAGTTCGATAGTTCTTCCAGTCTTACTTTTTTTTTTTTTGGTGGCAGACTAGCGCTCTTAGAACAAAGTCCAAAGTCTTCAGAGGGCCCACTAGGCCTTACCAGAAATTCTGTCTGTCTTCTCAGAGACATTGGGATTTCGGGGCAGGGCCCGGATATGATCAGATCTGACTTAACAATAATCTTATTTATTTATTTATTTGGCTGTGCTGGGTCTCGTTACGGTGTGCCGACTCTTTGTTGCAGTTTGCGGGATTTAGTTCCCAGACCAGGGAGCATGGCGTCTCAGCCACTGGACCACCAGGGAAGTCCCCAGATTGGACTTGCGAGTCGTAAGGAGCTTGGGGTGTGGCAGAGATGTGCTTGTCGGCGTCCACTTCCCTGACAGTTGTTTTCCCAGCACGTGGGGAGAACGCCCGGCTCACAGTGTGTGTGCCGTTGGCTGAATATGTGTTAAACGCCTGCACTGAAAGCAATGGAATCAGCGTTTCATCGTGTTACTAGGAGAGCGTGGTGAGACAGTAGGTGGCGAGCGCCTGGCACGCGGCATTCACCCTCAGTCTGCATCTAGCGTTTAGGTAACATCTACTCTGTTCGGGTTGGAGAAGGAAATGGCAATCCGCTCCAGTACTATTGCCAGGAAAATCCCACGGACAGAGGAGCCTGGGAGGCTACAGTCCATGGTCCATGGGGCCACAAAGAGTCGCACACGACTGAGCGACTTCACTCACTCACTCACTCACTCTATTCTGGTAGTACATCTGCAGGGTCCCGGGGACATACCATGAGCTGCTGTGTGAGGCCTTGCTGGTGTCTGCACAGGAAAAGGAGGCCTTTGTGATGGAGGAGACTGGGCGCAGGGGGAGAGCGAGAGGCGCTGAGGGGGAGACCCAGGCAGGGGACCCCCTGAGGGAGGCCCTGTGTCTGTGGATGAGGGCAGAGGCCCTGGAGGCAGGTGCTGGATTTAGACACCTGGCTCTGCTGCTTATTACCGGCTATTTAATCGCTTGGTGCCCAGGTTCTTTGTCTATACAAATGGAAAAACACAGGCCCTGCCTCGCAGGATTGTTAGGTGGATTAAATGAGTTACAAAGTCAAGAGCACACGTGAGCCCCGTTAACGTTAGCGCTTCTCGGCGGGCTGGCCCGTTTCTGGCATGGAAGCTTTTTAAGTCTTGGTGGTCTAGTCCACACAGCCCATCCCAAGGCAGAGGCATGCAGGAGGCTCTCCTGGCAGTGAGCTTGGACAAGTCCCCATTTTGATGGAGTTAACCGTCTGATTCAGACCAAAAACATAAAAGAAAATAAAATTCATAACCAACCAACTATATAAACCATTTACTACACCGATCATCTCATCCAAACCAGAGGAAAGTGAGTTCAGAGCCTCCGCACGCTCTTCTATGAAAGTACAGGACCTGTTGGGTTTCAGGTCAAATGGACATGAACTTAAGCAAACTCTGGGAGACAGTGGAAGCCAGAGAAACCTGGCGCCACAGTCCACGGGGTCGCAGAGTAGCACAGGCCTTACAGACTGGACAACCAAAGGCCGTCAGGGGGCTGAGATCCAAGAATATTCAGAGTTGAGTCTGGACAAAAGCGGAGCCCCCTGCCAAATTGATACTCAGCAGTCAAGATAAGAGTTACGGTAACAATCCTTTGCTGTTATAGGTTCCCTCTGGTATGACACAGGGCAACCCAACCATCCAGCTAGGCAGGCTGAATAGAGATTAGAGGCCCCCTTGTACATATGAGGAAACAGCCCAGACCCCTGTGAGTGGCCTAAACACTCAAGCTTCAGGTCCCTTTTGGCTGGATCTCACTGCGGCTTAGTTCTGCTGCTTGGTCGCTGAGGCCTGTCCCACTCTTTGTGACCCCATGGACTGCAGCACCCCTCTTTTTCACTGTCTCCTGGAGTTTGTTCAAACTCAGGTCCACTGAGTAGGTGATGCCATCCAACCATCTCATCCTCCGTCATCCCCTTCTCCCCCTGCCATCAATCTTTCCCATCATCAGAGTCTTTTCCAATGAGTCATCTCTTTGAATCATGTGACTTCTGTACATTACTGTTATTTCTATATTCATTTGTCTGGAATGTATTTATTGATTGCTGCTGTAGACAGACATCATACTAAGACTTAGATGTCAGCAGAGAACAAATCACAGTGTTGAGTATTTTTATGGCGTTTAGGCTCTAGTGGGGAGGGGCAAGGAAGGAGTAATTGTTGTAATGGTGTGAGGGCGTTGCTTTGAGCTGGGGGGCACCTGCCAGGGATGCGTGATCCAGTGTTGGCGTCAGTGGCTGACCCATCTCGCTACCGGATCTTTCTTCTCCATCTGCATTCCCTTCCCGGAGAGCCTCATACGATTCTATGATCTTACGGATTCGTTAGTGGTGGGGGATTGTGGGAGACGGTCTGAGAGTTGAAATCCAGAAATAATTTCTGGACATCTAAATGGAGCTGGAGTAGACAGCTGGAAATATATTTTGGGGTTTGAGGGGAGAAGCCTGGGTGGGAAATATACAAATTTAGGCGCCTTGTAGATGGTATTTTGAGCCATTGGACAGGATGAAATACTTGGAGAATGAGTAGGAAAAAGACCAGGCTCCCGCCCTGGACCCTGGAGCACTTCAGAATCTGGAGTCAGGGGAACAGAGCTAGCGAGGGCATGGAGAAGGAGCTGCCAGTGAGGACTGGTGGAAATCAGGAGGACAGGCCATGTCCTGAATCAGAGGAGAAAGTGTTTGGAGGAAGGGGTTGACTTTGTCAAGGACTGCAGATGAGATAAAGTAAAGCGAGAGCAGAGAATTGACCATCTTTGATCTGCTACCAGGTCCAAAAACCAGGCCTTGCGACTTCCCTGTTGGTCCAGTGGTCAGGACTCTGCAACTTCCACTGCAAGGGGGCACGAGTTCGATCCCTGGTCCAGGAACTAAGGTCCTGCATGCTACCCAGTGCCACCAAAAACCCCAAAGAAGCCAGTCCTTGCCTCTGTCTCATTATTTCCTTGCTTCCCTGTTCTCACTCGCTGGGCCCCTTGCAGTGGCCTCCCCAAGGCAGCCTGTCCTCCGCCCTGAGCCTTTTCACCTTCTGTGCCTCATCTTAGAAAACTTTCCTGGTGGGGTCTGCTCCTCAAGGAGCCCCAGTCCAAAAAACAGCAGGCTCTTCCCGTCTCCATGGAGCCTGTGTTGTCTGCCTCCCTTTAGAAAACAAGGTGCAAAGGAGGCAAGAGCTTCATCCACTTTGTTTACTGTAAGCTCGGGCTACAGCAGTGCCAGGCCCACCAGACTCTGGGCTTACAAGCTTCATGCAGAGTCTCAACACCCTCAAGTCTCGTATGAACAGAAATATTTATATAAATAATGATATTATTATATAGTTCTTCCAGTTTTATTTTGTGCTCAGGCGCACAGTTGTGTCTGACCCTTTGCAACCTCATGGACCTTAGCTCTCCAGGTTCCTCTGTTCATGGAATTCTCCAGGCAAGAATACTGGAGTGGGATGTCTTTCCTTCTCCAGAGGATCCTCCTGACCCAGGGGTCGAATCCGTGCCTCTTGCATTGGCAGGAAGGTTTTTTTTTAACCACTGAACCACCCAGGAAGCCCAAATGATTACCATTATAGCATTGTATAAGCCTAAATTGTACAATATAGTAATTTGATATATGTACGTATTTCAGAAATGATGACCACAATTTAATTAACATGTACCATTTCACATAGTTACAAATATTTTTTCCTTGTGATGAGAAAGGTCTACTTCTACAAGAATATAGCCAACATCTCAAAACTTTAAATGGAGTGGACGTGACTGAATGACTGAACAGACACACACAGACACATATAACCTATAAAAATGTTGAATCACTATGCTATATACCTGAAACTAACATAATATTGTAAATCAATTATACTTTTTTGGGGGAGGGTCTTAGTTCCCCAACTAGGGATTGAACCCTGGGCTACTGTAGTGAAAGCTCTGGCTCCTAAGCTCTGGACTGCCAGGGAATTCCTTAACTATACTTCAATTTAAAAAAAAATTTTTTTTTGAGATTTCCTTCCCCCCTCTCTCCGTCACACCATTTTATGGATCAGGAATGGAAACCCATGGAGATGAAATAGTATTCTAGGCTTAATGCAACTGTCTAGAAGTTGAAATAGGAATATTTGAGCCCAAGATTGGATTACTGGAGAGAAGACATTCCAACATCTTGCCCACAGCTCCCTGCCCAGAGAGAGTTTACACCTCTCTGGAGGAACAGAAGCTGATTTTCTGAAAGGCTCGGGAGAGAGAACTAGGCGAAGGGAACCACAGGGCTGGAGACTCTGGGTCAGAGAGAAGGCTGAAGCTTAGAGCTCTGAGCGACGGGCTTGCCAAGACTTGAGGCTGGAGAGTCAGGCAGGGCCCAGATCGGCAGGGCTGGCAGGCAGGCCCTGGAGTTTGTTCTTTTTTCCTGAGGCAATAGGAAGCCATTAAGCAGGGTGGTGACACCATCTGATTTACACTGTAAAAAGATCTCTTGGGCTATGGGTGGAGAACATATTAAGGCAAACCTAGAAAGGAAGAAGTTTGCAGACACCGTGGT
>NW_024070194.1:2299436-2326919 GCF_014754425.2 Oryx dammah
GTGGCCCGGGGGCGGGGCGGGGGGCGGGGCCGGCGGCCGGCGGGGCGGGGCGGGGCGTCGCGGAGCCGCGGGGCCGAGGGCGGGCGCAACAGCTGCTCCGCGAGCACTTTCTGACCCAACAGTCCCCGTGCGCCGGACGCGCCGCGGCCCTGCGGCCCTGGGGACCCCCGCGCCTGCACTGTCCCCGCGCGGACGAGTAGGGGGCGCCCGCGCCTCGGCCCCCCGTGAGCACCCCCGCCCCGCTCACCTTAGCCCCGCGCCCGAGGTGAGCCCGGCCCCCAAATTCTCCGGGCGGGGGTGGGCTGGGGTGGGGGCCGCCGCCTTCGGTGAGGGGGCTCCCCGGTGCGGGGTCCCCAGGCGGTCTCGCCCGCGGGCTCCGGCCCGGCGGGGGGCCCCGTGCGGGCGCGGGGCCCGGAGGTGCCGGCACAAAAGGCCGAGGGGGGCTCGCCGTGGCCCCCGCCCCGGCCTCCCCGCCCATGCTCCCGCGGACCCCGGCCGCCGCAGGTAAAGGGGCGCCGCGCCCCCGAGCCCGCCTCCCACCCCGCCCCTCTCGGGCGCCCCCTCCCCGCCCGGCGGCGCGCGATCCCACCGGCGCGGTGCCGGGGAGCCCCGGGTGTGCATCGGCGGTGTGGCCGTCGCGCTCACTCCGGGGGACCTCAGCACGGCCGGGGGCGCGGGGGAGCCCGGGGCCCCGCGGGGGGCTGGGCGGGGGGCTCCCCTGAAAAGTTGGGTGGCTCCGCCCGGCGGGTCCCCACGCTGGCCGGCCCGGCCATGAGGGGCAGGCAAGCGGGGGGAGGCGGGCCGGCGCGGGGTCCCCGGCGATGGCCCGGGAGGGGCCGGCTCAAGTCGGGAACAGGCAAAACAGTGCGTCCTAACAGGCGTCCCCCGCAGACAATGGCCGGGACCGAGCGCACGGGCCGGCGGAGGGCGCGTCTACCGGGCCGAGGGAGGGGCTTGGCCGCGCCGCCGACCCGGGCCCGCACCCCGGCCAGCCCCCCCCAGGCGCCCCCAGACCCATCCCCGGGAGTCCCGGCTTTTGCCCATCCCAGAGCAGGCGGTGCACCGGGCCGCGTTTCCTGGATGTGTGTGATACGGTTTTTTTTTTTTTCCTTTTAATTTTAAAAGGTTTTTTTAAAAAGGAACTTTTAAAAAGTAACCCTTAAACGTTTTAAGACTGTATCACTCAATTCTAGTGGGACGCGAAAAGCCAGCTGGAAGCAGAACTAGGAAACTCTAAAGGGCAGGAGGGATTGAAATATTAGCCTAAAAGTGTTTCTTTCTTTCTTTTTTTTAAAAGGGAAGTTTCTGCCAGGAGGCGCTGAGTGGCGAAACCGCTCAGTTTCAGATGTAGAGCCCTCTTCACTCTTGATTTGGTCCCCAAAGGCGAGCCCCAGGGGGTGGGCAGGGGTCGAGAGGGGAGGGCGCTGCTGGGGGCTTCGGGAGGCTGGATTTGGGGCGGCCCGGGCAGTCTTGCTCGGAAGGGGCCAGACCTGGCCTGCGGGGTGCACAGGCCGGGACCGGCTCCCCGAGGTCGGGATAGATGTCCAGGTCCGGGGTTGGAACCCACGTTTTAGGATTCAGGGTAGGGCCACCGAGGACGGGAAGCCGCATTCTTGGGCGGGTGGGTGGGGGGGGGGGGGGCGGGGGTTGGGGAGGGGAAGTTTTCGAGCAAGGCTTAGTAACAAGAACAGGAAAAGGCCATCACTGGCCACTTCTGGGCCCCCAAGTAGTCTGTTCACACTTGGAGCAGTGTAAACTTTTCTTTTCTTTTTGTTGTGTTTTCCAAGAAAAGAATAGTCACTTCAGAGTGTGAGGCTTTGGTGCGCTGGTTCCCCTTTGAAATTCCTTGAGCCTCAATTTATCTTTCTGGATCAGCCTATAGGCCTTGGAGTGTTGAGCTTGAACATTCCTAAACGTCTATTGAAGACATGGCGGGTCCAGTGATCCTTTGGCAGGTCTGGGGGCCTGGTGTTACTGAGTCCTGTGCAGGCTAGCTGGTTGCCTAGTTTTCTAGATCGTTTGGGAACATTAAGCTGTATGTTTTAAGAACCCTAGGTCTGATTTAGTTCAGGTTGATTCAATTATGTCTTCATCGCTTTTGAGTTGGTTGAATGAGTTGACATGAGATTAAGCTCAACAAAAGAAAAGGCAGGGTAACAGCAGCTGCCTGCCGGGCCTGGCCACTAGGTAGGGGTCTTGGAGGAAGCCTTTCACCTTTTCTTTTGTATTTGTCAAGAAGTACATTTAAAATGTTCCGTACTGTACTTTTCCCCCTCCTGGGATGGATGGACTGCCTTGATTGATTGATATCAAATAAGATTTAAAATACTGAATTTGGTAATCCTTTGAGAATGAGTAATAGACCTAGATTTTCTATAAAGTCTTTAGAGCCCTAGTGACAAGTGCAGAGTGGTAACCTAATTGCTTTTTGTCTGAAAAATACAACAGTCAAACCACTAGTTTGTGCTTGCTCAGTTAACGTGTGCAAAGGACTTTTTAAGGTGTGTCCTTAATGGACTTGACTTTTTCTGAGGAAGTCCTATTTATTTTAGATACTGTTTTGTTTCATATTCTAAAGACTATAGTGATGTGTGTGTGTGTGTTTAATCCTGGTGTTTTAGTGGAAGTCGACCCCCACCCCAGATTGCTGCCATTTTGAATCAGTTATGTAAGTATTGAAATCAAGAGGCAGTGACTTCTTTAAAAATTCAGTGGTTGTCAGTTACAAGCCAAATGGACCATTTATTTGGCTTGTTTGGTAGAATAGGGTTTATAATCTCATTGTCTGGAATTTTAATTATTTGGTGAGAAGGGGGAGGCTGCTCCTTTAGAACTGCACGTTGATTTGCATGCTGCAGGAGGAAGTGGGGGAAGCGCATGGCTTTTCTAGGTGAAGGACACATACTTTTTTCTTTCATGTCCAACCTCAGTGCTTTTTTCTTCACACCATCAAACACTGCTGTTTGACCTTTGCTGTGTTTTTTTTTTTTTTTAATTTGTGAGACCTGAGTTCAGTACTTGTCTTGGGTTCATATTATTCCCTTTCACTTCTTAATCAGAAAAAGGAACTAACAACACCATTCAGATAAAGCTTGTAGAAAATATTGCCCCGGTCACCCTGAAGAATTGATTTAGATAACAGCTTGATGTCCCGCCTCCCAGGTAAGGGAGGAAGATGGAGGGTTAGGGTTAGCCTTTGCCAGTAAAGGTTTAAGCAGAAGCTGGTCTGAGTTCTCTTCCTAATCCTCCATTTTTGGCCTGTTTTAGTAAAAGCCCCTTCCAGTGGTCCTTTTCAGAGGAAACCTGAAAATAGAAGTCAGTCATCAAGTCGCTTACAAACTGATGAAATAATTAAGGAATATAATGGCCGGGCAAGGCCAGGGTCCCTCTGTCTCCTCATTCCAGATAAATGCTAATCACTTCTCTGTCTTTTAACAACATTTATGATGAAATGGCCTGTTTCTGCCACAGCAGGGTTGCCTGCCCAACCCTGGAGCACTCTTAATTCTGATACGCTTGATTAGAGCCTCGGGGGTCCCAAAAGATGTGCTGTTTTCCCACTTTGTAGAATTATATTCTCTTCTCACAGTTGTTCCAAACATGATATTGGTTGGTAAGAACTTTCGAGTAGTTTTAATGACTCTTGACTGCTTAAAATCTACTACTTAAAAAAAAAAAAGGCCTTTTCTTAGGACTGTAAAGGATTGGACCTTTTTTTTTTGTTTTACATGAAGCTTTGTTTCCATTTGGTAAAAAAAAAAAAAAAAAATTCAGATTGTTCCAGCTCACAGATGCCACTATTGCCTGTGTTTTAAATTGTTCATTTCTAAGTTCTTATTTTAGCTTAATTGTGTAGTAGTGTGTTTAATAGATGAATTGGAAAGGTGGTGTCAAACAACTGAACAATGGCTGTATATTTTCAAGCTTAAGAATTATACAGTAAGAATGAAGCACGTGAGACAGTGTTCTCAACTGATGAGTATTTGTTCCACTAGAATAAAATAAATGTAAGGATATTTTAAGTTAAATGACTTCATGTGGAATACACTGAGTAGTTTTCAAATTACTGAGATGTGTTACAAAATGAAAAAAACCAGCCTGGAGGATATTTACAGAACAGCCACTGAAGTGGATTGAAGGAACCCCAATCATATTAAATATTCTAAATAGTGAAGGGTTTAGTTGCACCATGTAAATGAAAGTGGTGAGTGCGGAAGGGTCCTGATTCGTTGCCTCCTCTCCAGATCTTTGGGGGAGGGGTGCTGACTGGTTTCAATGCACGTGGAAGAAAGGATGAGTTACACAAAGACAGCAGGAAATTTCTTAAATTTGGGGGAGGGAAGCCTGATCCTTATAGCTGAATAGCCTGATTTTGAGGGGGCAGTGTTAACCCTTCCGACATGTTGGTGAAATGGTGACTTCGGGGAGGAAGGTGATGTGGATTCTTTCCTCCAGCTTTTTACTATAGTTAGGCAAATTTGCAGCGGTATGTAGGGCGGAGGATTTGGAATGGAGGCTGTGAGGGCAGATAGAAATCTGACTTTGAGGAAGTGGGAGGGCTGTGGGGGGGTGGGTAGAGAACCATCCTTTCCTAAAATCTGCAGCTCATGGTGAGTAAGCTCAATTCTTACTGAAATCTTCCCAACACATGGAGGGGCACCCCTGCCGGCCAGGTGCCACCACGCACTCCTTTACAGCAGAACGCTCATCAGAACCCCTTAGAAAGTTTGAGCGTTTGTTGGCGGGCTGTTCCAAACAGCCTCATTACTTCCTGCCCAGGGTCACAGCATAACTGAGTTACTGGAAATCTGGGGCCAGTTTGGTAATTTTATGATAAAGTTGAGAAATAAAATTACCAAACCCGAAAAGACAGCTGAATAAGTTGTGTACGAGAGAAGGAGTTTAATCCTGTGGCCTTTGCCTGCAGGGTCCCCTGCTTCTGCAGGAGAGCAGGCCTGCAGTCAGCTGCCAGGGTCTCGATGGGCTCCGGGAGAGCTGGCCACGCTGCCTCTTGTTCCCAGCGTGTGAGGGAGCCTCACTTTAGCATACGGCTCTATGGGCTGGAAAGAGAGTCCAGGTATGTTTTGTTCCTCAGTCGGCATTTAGGAGGAACGCTTGTCTCTTGCTGTATTTCCTGCCTGTGATAAATCAGGACAGCCTCAGAACTGTCAGTCACACCAGAAGCAGCGTGTTTGTGTGTGTTTTAGGTCGGCGGGTAAGTTCAGTTCACTGTGTCAGTCTACTGAGCAGTGATTGTATTAACTGAAGGGAGACTTTTTTTTCTTTTTGAAAGCAAATAGGTGATTTGAAAGAGCCAGACGAACAGCTTTAGTGTTTACTCAACAGATAGGGTGGGGAATATTTAAATGTGGCTGAAGAAAGATCTTGCGCCTTAAAAGGCATTGCCCTTGTTTATATATAATCTGAAGTTGGGTTAAATTGGGTATAATTAAGAACACCATTTGGCTCTGTGGAAAAAGAGGTGTGGGTGTGTGGGGTAATGGGTAATATAATGGTTATGGTGATTTGTGTATCTGTGTGTGTATATATATGCACATACAGAAATACAAATATATATACATATACACACACAGTTCTCTCTGTGTGTGTGTGCAGCATTTTCTCTGTATAGTTAAGAAATACACTTCTTTTTTTTTTTTTTTGGTTCGTTCAAATTGTCTTTAGTCAGTCCTGTTCAAAATCTTTTCTAAATACTTAAGGTAGTACTGGTTAAGGTGTAATAATAGAAACTCACTGATAGCAATGCTTCTTGCTTAATTAAAAATTAAAAAATTAATTTCCCTTATAGTTCTCTTTCATTTCAAGATGGAATTTTTAAAAACCAGTTTACAGGCCACAGTATCTGTTAATGTTGATATTACTGAAACTAAAGCTAATACATGGTGCTTTAAGTTCATAGTAAGATCCTTAATTGATTTAGGGGGAATCAGGCTGGGTTCGTCATCATAACCTGCAAATGTGCTAGCAGGATTATATTTCTATCCTATCTTGGTCTCCCATGTAGAACTGAGCACCTACACTGACTTTGAACAAAGTGAGACTGTCTTGTCACAGCTTCTCAGGCTCTGCCTTTGAATAATCATTCACTTTCGAATAGGTTTTGGTGTTGAATATAAGCTGAATATTTTAATCTTTCTCTTTAGCTTTTAAACATCCTTTCACAGCTATATTAGGAAAGTCAGGTTGACCATCTGCTCAGTGGGTGTGACCTTGGTGATTTCCTTGAAATAGTGTTGAAGGATTTAGTCAGTGGGTTTTGATCACCACTCTAGGTTTCTATGCAGAGTTCTCTTCACTTGTCAGACTAAGGAAAAAAATAGTGTGTGTAAAATAGAGAAGGAAAACCTGTAGAAAAACTGTCAGTTTCCTAACCAGATCTTGGAGATAGTTTTGAAGTTTAAAGGATACAAATGAATCGGCCAGAGGCTAGCAGTTTGTTTAGACTGAATGTTTCAACATCCATTTGGATACCTTGGTAGCTTGGATGACTTGCTGGAATACTGCAAATTACTTGGCTATAAATAGAATTTTTATGTGTTTTTAACAGGTTTTGAGGACTTTGAATACCTTATTGCTGCGCACCATGGGAGTAGATATTCCATGTCAGATAACCTGTTCAGCTGGGGTGTGCTGTCTTTGAGGTCACTGGTTTGAGAACAGCTGTACATAAAGAACAGTATTTCCAAGTCGCCTGGTCAGCAGGGTGGCATTGATAAGCGCAAATTATGGTGCTTTTCATTAAGCATTATAGAATGGTTAGTAGTTGCTAATTTCAACGTCTGTAGGTATTGGCAGAATTCATAGTAACTTTACTCACACATGAGTATCTGCTTTTTTAAAAAAATAAATGGCTTAAAGAACACCAGACTTGCATTTTATTTTAGGTGGTTACAGCAGTATGGTTCTTTCTTTTCAAAGCTTATGTTGTGGTAAATGTAAAAAAAAAAAGTATCTACTGAAGTGATCCCAGTATAACTTAGTTTTCTCTCCAAATAGGTTATGCTGAATAACCTGTTACTTTAGGTGCCTGAGGAGTAAATGGCTGACGGTTGAGTGCCGTCGTTAACCTGAAGAAAAGTTAAGATACTGGAAAACTTTCTTGCTGAGCACCTTTGGCTCACCTTAGTGTGTTCAGAAGGCTCGCTGTTCTGCACACTGGCGTTTAGAGGGAGCGTCTCCCCCCGCACTCCAGCTCCAGCCCCGTCGGTTGCTGCACGCTGGGGGCCTGTGCGCTCACACTCCCTCCGTGGGGGGGCTGTTGCCAGCATGCCTGCTTTTCATAAGTTGTTACTCAAGTCTTTGTAGTACGGCCGCTCTGTAAAGTTTTGATTTTTGTTGAGCAGTCTAGTCTTGGTAGTTACTGATCGATAGTTTAAGGAAGTGTTTTGTCTCCATTGAGTGTGTGTGTCAAGAGGGCAGGGACTTGCCTGGGGGTCGAGGGGTTAAGACCCGAACTCCCGAGGCAGGGGGCCCAGGTTCCATCCCTGGTCAGGGAGCTGAGGTCCCGCACGCCGCCGCACCACGTATCGGAAAGTAAATACATAAATAAAATGGAAAAGAGTTGAAGGCATTTGCTGTGAGAGATGACCCTAGTAGGGCTTGCATTTGGGGTTTGGTAGGTCAATATGAAAGTGAAAGTGAAGTAGCTCAGTTGCGTCCGACTCTAAACGAGCCCACGGACTGTAGCCCACCAGGCTCCTCCGTCCATGGGATTCTCCAGGCAAGAATACTGGAGTGGGTTCCCATTTCCTTCTCCAGGGGATCTCCCCAACCCAGGGATCGAACCTGGGTCTCCTGCATTGGAGGCGGATGCTTTACCCTTTGAGCCACCAGGGAAGTGGCTATAAGTCCAGGTGATGGTGGGTTTGCTTCTACTTGTCGCCTTTATGGTGCGATTATACGTGATTCATTTTTTTATCATCCTCTTAACAGTGTAGAATGGTCATTAGGTGGCAGCCACAGACAGCCATGTCGAAGTCTTGATGAGCATTGAGGTTAATTTCGGTGTCGAGCCAGTTAGGTTGGTGAGTGGCGCAGCCGTGGTGCACACCTGTCCTGCTGAGCCTGTGTTTCTTGAGAAGCGGACCCTGTGGCCCTTTCTGGGCGCTGGGGGCAGCAGTGAGCCAGCAGGCAGGAGGGCCGGCCCGTCTCGGGTGTCTTTTCAGAGGACAGGAAGGATTGCTGTGACCCTGGGCTGCAGGCAGTGGGGCACAGCTGATGACTGTCAGGAGAAGGCAGTGGCGCCCCACTCCAGCACTCTTGCCTGGAGAATCCCATGGACTGGGGAGCCTGGTGGGCTGCAGTCCATGGGGTGGACCGAGGAGCCTGGTGGGCTGCAGTCCATGGGGTCGCTAGGAGGCGAACACGGCTGAGTGACTTCCCTTTCACTTTTCACTTTCATGCATTGGAGAAGGAAATGGTAACCCACTCCAGTGTTCTTGCCTGGAGAATCCCAGGGACGGGGGAGCCTGGTGGGCTGCCGTCGATGGGGTCACACAGAGTCGGACACGACTGAAGCGGCTTAGCAGTAGCAGTAGCAGTGACTGGCAGGCTCTGTCCCTTGGCGGGAGGTTTTACCACCAGAAGACCCCCTGGCCTGGGACATCCATCCCCCAGCTTCCCGCCCCATCCCATCCGCCCTCTCAGGCAAAACTGAAGCTCTTCTTTCTCTGAAGATTTTTTTCCAGTGTCCTTCCTCCTGTACCACTTCTTTGGGTCTTGTGTTGGAAGTTGATGATGACTTACTTAACCCAGATATTTGAACATTTGAAAGATAAAAGCTGAAACGAAACTGTCAGAAGACAGGAACCTCCAGTATATGCCACGACCCCACGTGGGAAGTGTTCCCATGTGACATTTTCATCCAGAGTTGTTGGGAGTGTAGGACTGGTGTCTTTGGTGAAAGATTATTTACAGAAAAGTGGAGTTCCCCAAAGCTGACAAATGTCAGATTACTGTCAGGTTTTTTTAAAACAAAGTGGAGGTCTGACATGCAGGGCTTTGATTTTTGTCAAATCAGGACATTAAAAAAAAACCAACCCCAAAACCCTTTCCTAGCGCCACTCTTTCATTTTATAAGAAGGGCATTTTGGCACCCAAAAAGTAGAAAGGGTCTTAAATAACGGGCATCTCAAATTGAGATGGATTCCTGTAGCTGTGCCCTGCTCGAGTCACCTCTCTCATTCTCACTCAGCTGTTGGCCAGTGAAGAGTGCCGTCAGGGTTTGAGAGCTGCTTTTCCAGAGTGTGTGCTATTACTTTCTTCAGTTACAGTATTACCTGGGACACTCACATTCAGTAAATATTTGCTGAAGGAGTAAATGACTACACGGAAACCTAAAGTATCACTCAACAAATCCAAATAATCGTCTCACATCTTGATCAGCATGATCACAGAGTTACGTCTACCCATGAAGTGTGTCTAACCCCAGGACCATGGATATTTTGAACTCTGCAAGTGGTCCTGTGATTTAACCACCCACAATGAGTGGACGGAGGAAGACGGGTATGCGGTGGTGACAGCTTCAAGGCTGCAACTCAGCCAGGACTGTTACTTGGGCCTCTGGAGCGTTCTGTGCTGCGCAGCAGCTGGCAGCCCAGTCTGTGTATTTCTCCTCCATTGTGACTGCAACAGAAGGCTGAGAAACTAAAGATAAAACACTTCAGTCCATTCTTTCTTTACCCTAGACTTTGATCTGCAGGCTTACGCAGAAAAGCTTAACGTTAAAGATCTAGTTTACTCCTGACCAAAAGGTAACAGGGAGTAGGA
The DNA here is from genome assembly GCF_014754425.2 of Oryx dammah. Lineage (NCBI taxonomy): Eukaryota > Metazoa > Chordata > Mammalia > Artiodactyla > Bovidae > Oryx > Oryx dammah. Next base: position 2,309,226 of record NW_024070194.1, read on the forward strand.
GGATTTTCTTTTTCTGGGTGTGAAGAAGGGGAAGAAATGTTTCCTCCTGTTCTGAGCCCACTGGCTCCTGCTCTTTGAGGAAGTGGAGAGAAGGAAAGGAAAGGGTGTGTGTGTGTGTGTGTAAAGGGGGTGTGTGTGTGACCTGTTGACTATGTGAAAACTGCTCACCTTGAACGTGGAGGGTGTTGGCTTCACAGGTTAATCCTTCTGCAAGTGTGAAAATTTGCTTCCAGCTCAGAGCCTGCAGTTCAGTCAGGCCATCCATTTTGCACCTGGCCAACACATACATGAAAGGTGGATTAGAAATGAGAAGGTCTGTTTTCTGATGGAAGCCTAAGCAATGTTGAACCAGCCGTGTTGAGGATCTTATTTAAAATGTGTGCATTCATGAAGTAGCTTTTTGTCTGTATTTCCTTATTTGTAGTCTGGGCAAGGAAATCTTACCCCAGTGCCCACTCAAGGCAGAAGGTTGTTAGAAGCAAATGGGTTTGGGCAGTGGAATGGGGGGCATGGTGTCCAGTGGTTCAGAATCTATCAAGGTTCTGCGTGGCCAGGATGAGAAACTTCTAAGACGTGTTTCTTGAATGGGGATTTTAGGAAAGGCTCCTATTCTCCAGTGCTTTTCTTGGTGATTTAGGTTAGGCCACCAGTGTGCTTTTGGGCATTTGCGTTTCTTGTGTATTTGTCTGTAAGAAAATGTGAGACTCTGGCTTTTAAGATTTTGCCTCAGGTGCTTTCATTGTTGTTGCCCCCTTTTTTTTTTTACAAGTCTGCAGACGCTAGAGACTGTAAGGATTTACATCATGCGCTTTAGTGGCAGTTAAAACATATTAAGCTGAATTTGATCGTTTCTGTTCTGAAACTTGACATTTTTTATTTAAATCATAGAAGCACCAGTTTAACTGTGCGCTTCTTGTGGTTTGGTAAGGGCTATTGGATAAAACGCTCGTGGTCTAAGTAATGAGCATCTGAGTAATGTAGCAGGATGCTCTGTACAGAGTACTATTCGCTAAAAGGGAAGCCACTGAATCGGTCCCTTCTCTGCCTCGTGGGGAAGGCCACTGTGAGCCATTGGCCCGCTTCCCTCCTTCCTGACTGGAGCCCACCTTTTTCACCTTTTTTTTTCTTCTCCAGGTTTTGGAAGGCCCTTGTCTCCAGGTTGCTAGAAGTGACTTCTTGCTCAGCTGAATCAGCCGCTCGGTGAAGACAGAACTCATGCTTTGCGCTGACTTGGCTCTGCGTCCGCCACCGGGGAGTTTCTCTGCCTGGTCCTAGAGAGAGCCAGGGATCGGCATTGTGACCGAGCTTCCTGGACTTGCGAAGACACGACAGTAGAGGAATACACACTTTCTTTTGAATTTTTACAACAAATATTTGGTCTAGTTTTGAAGCCTCGGGCTACTGGGTGCGTGAGTGACAAGTCTTTGACAAGTGGCCTTATTCCAACTCCAGAGATTCCTCAAGCAGAGTCTAATTTTATAGACAATCCTCAGGAGACAGGCAACATGCCAACCCAGTCCCTCTTGGTGTATATGGATGGACCGGAAGTGATCGGCAATTCCCTCGGCACCCAAATGGAGCTTGATGACGCCTTGACGATCAAAGGGGCCGCCGCGGTCCCCTTCCGAGCCGCGCAGGAGAAGAGCATCATCCAGATGGAGGGGTGCATGCCCCTGGACTGCATGTTCTGCAGCCAGACCTTCACGCGCTCCGAGGACCTCAGCAAACATGTCCTGCTGCAGCACCGGCCCATCCTCTGTGAGCCTGCCGTGCTGCGCGTCGAAGCGGAGTATCTCAGTCCTCTGGATAAAGTTCAGGTGCGCAGCGAGCCTCCTAAGGACAAGAGCTGCAAGGAGAGCGAGGAGCTGAGCTGTGAAGTGTGCGGGCAAACGTTCCGCGTGGCGTTCGACGTCGAGGTCCACATGAAGAAGCACAAGGACTCGTTCACGTACGGGTGTCACATGTGCGGCCGGCGGTTCAAGGAGCCCTGGTTTCTGAAGAATCACATGCGGACGCACACGGGCAAGTCAGGGGCCAAGAGCAGGCTGCAGCCTGGCCTGGAGAGCCCGGCGACCATCAACGAGGTGGTGCAGGAGCCCGCGGCCGAGGGCGTCTCCTCGCCGTACAAGATCTGCATGGTCTGCGGCTTTCTGTTTCCAAATAAAGAAAGTCTGATCGATCACCGGAAGATGCACACCAAAGAAGCTGCTTCCGGGCCCCATGGCTCGCAGACCGAAGCCCCGCAGGGAGGCACGCCGTCGCCGGGGGCGGAGCTGCTGCAGTTCCTGAACCTGAGACCCGCGTCCCCTGCCGAGATCGCCAAGAAGCCGGCCAAGTGGATACCTCAGCTGGACCCGTTCACCACCTACCAGGCCTGGCAGCTGGCCACCAAGGGCAAGGTGGCCGTGTGCCGAGAGGTGAAGGAGCAGCAGCAGCCGGGCCAGGAGGGCAGCACCGACAATGATGAGTCGTGCTCCGACAAGGAGGAGCCGGGGGAGATCTGGAGCGGCAGCAAGAACCAGCCCGAAGGCTCTGGAAAGCCCAGGACGAGTAAAAGCGGTTGCCCCGGCCTCTCCCAAGACAAGGAGAAGTCCAGACACCCCCATGGCGAAGTGCCTTCTGTGGACTCGGACCCCAAGTTGGCCAGTAGTAAGGAGAAGCCGACGCACTGCGCCGAGTGTGGCAAAGCCTTCCGGACCTACCACCAGCTGGTGCTGCACTCGCGCGTGCATAAGAAGGAGCGCAGGGCGGACGCCGGCTCGCCCCCCGCCGCCGCCGCGGACGGCAGGCAGCCCAGGACGTGCTCCCCGGAGCTGCCGCCCACCCTGGAGGACAGCGGGGCCCTGGACCGGGAGGCTGGCTCTGAAGACGGCTCCGAGGACGGGCTCCCAGACGGGCTGCACCTGGGTGAGCTGCCCCCCTGCCCCCCTGCCCCCTGCCCCCCGCCCCCCGTCTGGTCCTGCAGGGAGGACACGGCCCACCGAGGGCGGATCTGGGTCCTGGCTCCTGGTCTCACCCTGTTGTAAAAGTCCCTAAGCTCTCAGGGCCTTCGTCTCCTTTCTGTAATAGTAGGGTGGCCTTAAAAGGCCTGTCGCGGTTTCTTCCTGCTCTGAGTGATGCGATGTCACAGTTTGCTAACAGAGGCCCCACGTTAGCTCGCCTGGTGCGTGTGCTGCATCACAGCAGGGCGGAGGCCTGGGGTGCTGCTGTTAACTCAGTCACTCCAGCACCTGGTAAAGTATAGGGAATGAACACATCAAAGCTAATTGAAAGACCTCATCTGTTCAGTCACAATTCTAGTGTTCTGATGGCACTTAGAGGAAACGCAGGCCGTCGCCAAGGGCCTGTTGGTGGGTCTCTCCGGTCCAGGGGGCACCATCCAGGGCAGAGTGTCCCACTTGGGCTTCAGGTCTCACGCCTCTTCACACAGCTTTTCTCTCCGTTTAGTAATCTTTTATTGACTAGAGGGTTCTGCTGCTGGAGCTCAGCTGATAAACCCATGCCACATCAGCCGGGGAATGATGAGAACAGGAGTCAGTCCTAGGAAAATAGTGTCCTTGACAGAGGTGGTCTCGGTTTAAACATACGCTGGCGTCTCATGTTGTGAGTTGGCTGTGTGTTGATGTCTCTTAAGAGACCCAGTGGGAACGTGACCGGATAATCCATCTTCTCTCAAGCCGGTGCCCAGCTTCTGTCCTGATCACGTGATGGGAGGCTGAGGGTGGTGGTTTTCAGAGCAAAGATTCAGCGTGTTTTGAGTTTCCTTGGAGACAGGAATGCTTATAATCTTCAGGTTTAGAAACCTAGAAAATGCATTAGATATCTTAATGACATCATAAAAATGACTTTAAACATAGCCTTCTAGTCTTCTAAGTGATTCCTTAGAAACAGCGGCAGTGCTCTGCTTGTGGTGAGAGAGAGGCCCCGGTGCCCGAGAGCTGTGAGCAGACAGTTGAGCTTGCCCGTAGGCGGCATGGGCAGGACCGAGTGGACGGTTGCGTTTGCTGGTAGGCGGTGTGGGCAGGACCGAGTGGACGGTCGCGTATGCCCGTGGGCAGGACTGAGTGGAAAACCTGGGCCCTGTCGGCGGGCGGCTAGGATGGCCCATAATAGCTGGGAGCACCAAAACTTGCATTGGGTCTGGTTACATCTTCCTCAACCTTTCTTTGCCCTGATTTCCGTGTTTACACAATTGGTTCATCAACCCTTATCTTCCACCTCCCAAGTATGATTTCAGCGGCCTATTTATAAAAAATCCTTTATAAAGGACAGCACAACAGAATCACGGGTGAAGCTAGAGAGGAGCAGGAACCAGGTAGACAGCACATTTCACGTCCTTTGTGTTGGAGTGAAGGCATTTCGTAACTCTGGATGTGACGCAACACACCATAAATCCCGACACACAGCTGGAAGTAGTGAACTGCTGTGACATGCAAGCTCAGCTAAAGTCTTGGCGAGCTGGGTGTGAGTGTCAGAGGAAGAGCTGGGCGCTCTGTGAGGGGTTGGATCCCCTGAACCCACACTGTGATGGGCCTTCTGGTCTAGACTTACCTCACTGTGATCTACTGCGAGCCTGGCTTTCTTTAGATTTACTTTCACGATCAAAAAGCAAAGTAAATGATTTATTGTTTTCAACTTTTATAAACTGGATTAATAATTGTGATTCACGTAAGTTGATTTTTTAAGTCCTCGTGACAACTTTTTAGACCAAAGGTTGTCTCTGCTATCTTCCAGTATTTGGAGGTGGCTATACTGTCTTCTGGAGAAGGCAATGGCAACCCACTCCAGTACTCTTGCCTGGAAAATCCCGTGGACGGAGGAGCCTGCTGGGCTGTGGTCCATGGGGTCGCACAGAGTCGGACACGACTAAAGTGACTTAAATACTATACTGTCTTCACGGAAGTTCAGGGGTGACAGAAATTATGTGGTCCTGTCTCTTCTGTTTTTAAGTCATGCCCCAAGGCTTGTGGGATTTTAGTTCCCCCATCAGGGATTGAACCTGGTCCCTGGGCCATGATAGTATGGAGTCCTGACCACTGGACCATTGGGGAATTCTCTCTTTACTCCCGTCTTTATGGAACCTGGGGGCTCACCGAGGTTTCCTATAAGCTGCTTTTTAAAATCAGTGAAGTCTATAAATCTAGACTTCAGAATGTGGACAGCGCCAGGTAGAGGCCCTTCAGTTGGAAATTCCAGGGTTTCCAGGCCAAAGGATGAGTTATGCTGGATTTACAGATGCCCCGTCTTCTGCTTCAGCCACACTGATGGGTGGGACGTGACCAGCGGTGACAGGAGGTTCACGCGGAGCTCAGGGTCCTGCTGGACAAGCTGGGGTGTGACTGTAGCGCCTGGGCCTGCCTCAGGGGACCTGATTGTGGACAGAGGGGTACAGATTGTGATTCGTCAAGGTTGCCCATGTGAGCACTTGCGAATAATATGATCTGCTTTCCAAAATCTGCTTTGCTAAACTTTGACAAACTTTCCTAGGTGTTTGCCCAGGGCCAAACTTTTAAAGATTAAGTTGTGCCTGCTGCCCTCTAGTGGTAACTGGCTTAAGCTTAAGCAAGTTAATCTTTTCCTCTGGTGGTTGGGAAGTTGGCATTTGTGTCGGCTGGGTTTTCTAAATTACTTATTCTGAAGAAGCTGGTTATTCCAGTTCGTGTGCAGGTCCAGCTCAAGTCTGCCAGATTCTGTGTGTCTCAGGCCTGGGAGCGCAGAAAGCTGCCTGTTCATTTCAGTCTATTAAATGGTCTTGTGACCGAGACCATGAAGAAGGGAATCGATGGCAACAGTGAACTCTGCTGTGCTCACAAAACAAAGCTGGTGCGCACAGGCTTCAGTGCTGCACACAGCCTCAAAGCAGCAGGTGGCTGTTTTTAGCCAATACCTAATATAAGAGTTACTTCAGATTTTCCAAAAATGTTCTACCAAGAATCTTTAAGTCAGCTTGCTCTGTTCACATGCTTGAGCTATCTTCTTACATGAATATTTTTGTTTCTGTTTAAGATAAAAATGATGATGGAGGGAAAATGAAGCATCTTACATCCTCAAGAGAATGTAGTTATTGTGGAAAGTTTTTCCGTTCAAATTATTACCTCAATATTCATCTCAGAACGCATACAGGTAAGGAACCCCTTAGGCTTGTTCACTGCATGTTTCAGCTCTGAAGATTGTGATGTAGCCCTGTGTCTGGTTTTTGCTGTTGTCCAGACGCTCTTCTAGATCCTCGGGGCAGCTTAGGAATAGACGTGTAGCCTGTTGGTCTGCAGCTGTTGCTTTGCTTCCTTTAGTCTTAGTGTAACTTCAACTGTTTTCTTGTGAAGTTGGTCTCTTGTTTAATGTCTAATTCCTCTGTCCTCACTCCCATCTTATTAATTATGTTTTAGAATGAAACTAATAATACTTAATCATCTTTGGTTTCTTACTGCTCCTTTTTGGCACTCTGCCTGGCTTGGGGGGTCTTAGTTCCCCCCGCAGGTGATTAAAACCATGATCTCGGCACTGAGAGCTTGCAGCCCTAACCACTGGGCCCCGGAGGACTCTCAGCCGTCTTGTCCTGAGGTCGGGGAAGCAGCCGGGACAGTGGTTGGGAGGCCGTGTGCTCTTGAAGCTGCATCTGTTCTGCTGATGGGCTGCGCAGCCATGGGCAGATTAACTTTTCTGTGCTCTCATTTTCTTAGCTGTAAAGACGGGATAATATTCACTCTCATAGGGCTGTTAGGAAGATTAAATGAGATCATTTTAAGGTGTGCTTTTAAATTTTTAAATGGAAGACACATGTTCACATTTTCAAATATTTGGGGTAGAAAGAGTCACGAGAGCTTCTGGACGAGAAGATTCACACACAAGGGAAGAGGAAGAACCTGCTCTCTGGCGTGGGCTGACGCGTTTCACGAGCGTGTATAGTAAAGCGACACTTCTCGTTTTAGGTGAAAAACCATACAAATGTGAATTCTGTGACTATGCTGCAGCGCAGAAGACCTCCTTGCGGTATCACCTGGAGAGGCATCACAAGGACAAGCAGACGGACGCTGCCGCAGACGGCAAGAGCGACGGGAGACCCCAGGAGGCCGAGGACGCACTCCTAACCGCCGACAGCGCGCAAACCAAAAATTTGAAAAGATGTTTCGACGGTGCCAAAGATGTTAAAGGCAGCCCACCCGCAAAGCAACTGAAGGGGATGGCCCCCGCCTCCCAGAGCGTCCTGGGCGGCGCCCTGCTGGCGCCAGTGCACAGGGAAACTCAGGATTTCAGCAGGGATGCAGTGGACGACGGTGCCGAGAAGCCAAGCAAGGCCCCCGGCGCCGCTTACTTGGACGCCTTGAAGAAGAGGCCGCCCGCGGACCCTCAGGCCAGCCCCCTGGTGTGCAGGACAGAGGTGGCCACGGCGGCCCGCCACGCGCAGCTCGGGCCCCGGGAGAAGCGGGCGGCAGACACAGGCTGCCAGGAGAAGCCCCTAAACCTGTCCCTCGGCGCCCCGCACGGGGGCGCGGGGGCGTCTCTGGGCAGGAGCGTGACTGCCAGCAGCACCTGCCCGTTCTGCACCTTCAAGACCTTCTACCCGGAGGTGCTGGCGATGCACCAGAGGCTGGAGCACAAGTACCACCCCGACGCGCACAAGAGCTGCCGGGGCAGGGCTGCGCTGCGCAGCCGGCGCACGGGCTGCCCGCCGGCCCTGCAGGGCAAGGACGTGCCCCCGCTGCCCGGCGCCTTCAGGCCCAAGCCGCGGCCGGCCGCCCCGGCGCAGCCCAAGCCCGCGCCAGCCGAGCGGCCCGCGCCCGGCACCCAGGGGCCCAGCAGAGCCCCGCCGCCCCCGCCGTCCACGGGCGCCGACAGCACTTTAGCCCCCAGCAACCTCAAGGCACTGCGGCCGCTGCCACCGCCCGGCCTCGCGGTTCCGGGGCCCGGTCCTGCCCGCACGCCGCCCGAAGCACCGCCCTGCAAGGCAGGCCCGGAGAAGGCGCGGCGGCCGGAGCCGCAGCCCGCCGCCGACGCCAGCAGGAGCGACGGCCCCTGGGTGACCGCGCGGGACTACGCGTGCGGCCGCGGTGGCGCTGAGCCGGGGGAGCCGCTGCCCAAGCGGCCGCGGGTCGCGCCTGAGCCGCCCTGCGCGCCGTGCCGCCGGCCGCCCGAGCTGCCGCAGTACCGCGTGGTGCGTGGGCTGGCGTCCCTGCTGCCGCCCGAGTGCTCCTGCGCACCCCCCGCGCGCCCGCGCCCCGCGCCCGGGCCCGCCTTCGCGGCGCTGCTACCCTGCGCGCCCGCCGCTGCCGCCGCGCTGGAAGGTGGGTGTCCTGGGGGACCCTAAGGGGGCGGGGGGAGGGCCCTGGCGCAGCGGCCCCTTTTCCAGCTCCTCCCGGGCTGGGCTGAGGGCAGCGGGGCCCAGGGGCTGCACCCCCTTGCGGTGCCGAGTCAGGTGTCCTTGACGCCTAGCCCGCGTGTATTGCAGGGCGCGCAGCCTGCCCGCCCCCGTGATGAGCGCGGGTCGGGCGCCCGCACGGCTCGCTCGGGGCCCCTCGGAAGTGCTCTGCGGGCACGCCGGGCCCTTCCCAGGCTGCTGGGTCCCTTAGGTGTCCAGAACTAGGGAACCGCGCTGCTGCCTTCGGCCAGGGCTCAGCCTTAAGTGAATCTTAGAGCAGAGTCTTCCCCGTGTTGCTCCCCTGATGCCCACAGGTACCTTGAAGGTCCTTGTCCCCGCGGAGGCGGTTTGAAAGCCCCTGCTGCCTCGGACGTGTCTAGCACACACCCGAGTCTGAGAGTAGGTGAGACAGGCGTTGGGACTTGTCCTACTCTGTCAAACCGCAGTGCCTTCCCTGATTATAAGCTCTGCAGGTTTCTGCGCCCAAAGGGACACATCCGTTTTAAACATCCCCGTTGGTATTAATTTGAAATGAAAGGTTCTGGGTGGTGACAGTTCTGTATTAAAGATGGCTTGATGCCAGTTGATGTGACTTTTATAAAAATTTTGATGAAAAAATAATCTCTGCAGCCTTTTGATTAGAAGTGTCCCTTTCCCCCACTCTGCACTTAAAATGGACCTGAGTCATACCTGTGTCTTTCACTTGAAGAGAAAAGACTGTGTTGCAAGTAAATCGGTCTTTTTTTCCCCTCCTCCACGCAGTTTTGGCTCATGATACACGAAGGCCTAAAATATTTATGTTGTCATTTTGGCTTTTAATTTTTAGTAGTGCTTAGATAATTTTACCATTTAGTGACTTTAAAATTCTAAGCTAAGAAATGTCTTCCTGGCAATTAAAAACATTTTACCTTGTAACTAACGTTATAATACATATGGATCATATGTGTTCTGGTCACTTTATCAGGAATTTTGAAAATTGACTTCTGACAACCCACACACATCTTAGCTAATTGTTGAGCTTAATTCTAAATGCCCGTTTACGCTTTTTTTTTTCTTCCCCAATCAGGAAAAAGGCCCGTGTCCTATCAACACTTATCTAGCAGCATGCTACGAAAGAGGAACTATGAGAATTTTATTGGGAACGCACATTATCGACCAAATGACAAAAAACCTTGATTTCCTAGTTTGGGGATGAAAGGTGAGCACATACACTGTATAGATTTCACCTAATTGAAAACAAACCATCTGACTTACCCAGTATAATATTACAAAGTAAAACTGCTTTTAACTTGAAGTTTGAAGTGTTTTTGAAACAGAGCCCTCAGGGTCTCTGGATATCAGTGGTGATGATGATGGTAAAGTAGCAAAAGCAACTGAAAGTTACTGAGGGTTTATTTCATGCTGGGGTTGAATGAATTGTTTATCATCATGAGGTAGTTTAATCCTTCTTAGAGCCTTAGGCCAACTGCCTGCCGTCAGTTTTTGTTAATAAAGTTTTATTGGGACACAGCCACTTCCTTTACTTTCCTTTAGATCATCTGTGGCTGCCTGGGGCCACAAAAGCAGAAATGGGTCTTTGTGACAGGGACTTCATGGTCTGCAAAGCCGAGAGCTGTCTAGCCAGTTATAGGAAATGTCTGCTGATCCCTGAGTTAGGAGACTCTGTGCCCCCTTTACAGATGTGGAGACTGAGACTTGGCTTATGTAACTTGCCCAGCACCTTCCTCTGTTTTTTGGTCCTAGGTCTGCAAAATCTTTAATTTGCCCAGCACCTTCCTCTGCCTGTTTTTTGGTCCTAGGTCTGCAAAATCCAAGGCCTGGGCCCCACCCCTCCAGTTTAAGTGCTTGTTCAAAACCTTTATAAACCCTTAGCAGGAGCAGCAGCGGGACAGAGCAAGGAGGTTTATTTTGACTTTCTGGTTCACACGGCAGGTGTATCTAGTGGTGGCTACCCAGAAGCTTCAGGTGGTGCTCTTGGAGTTGTGCACATGTTGATTTAGTTACTTCCAAGTTTGGGCAGAGGGCATGGCATCTATGTTAGAGTTAACAGTAAAGTGACTGGAAAGACTGGGGCTCGTGGACAGATTTCATCCCCTCCCAGACTGCTCTTGTTCTGCTAAACACTACCATATCCTCGTGTAGCAGACTCTTGACCCAGCGCCTGCTAGATCTGGATTCAGAGATAGAGACACATGGACCAGGGCAGAGTCTGTCCTTGTGGTTTTCCCTGGGGCACACGGGCCTGTCTGTCTGCATCCTTCTTTCCTGCTCAGGTGATGCCAGTGGTATGAGGCTGGCATCATTGCAGAAATGGGATTAGATCCACTCTGCCTTGAAATATAAACACTCTTTATGGGTGGTTATTTGCACCGTGTGTAGCGGCGAGTAGGGACTGGCGTGTATGTGTCCAGCTCCCACCTCTTCCTGCAGCCTCTGGGCTTCTCTGCTTTCCTTTCTCTCTGCTCTGGAACATCCTTTCCACACCCTGCTGGCCAGACGACCTTGTTTTCTCGTGCTTAAGCTCACGTATTTCTGCAGCATGTTTGCGGGGAGCTGGGCCTTTGCTCTTCATGTTCCCTCTGCGCTGTGGTTCATACCTTTATGCCCACCTGACCTCTGTCCCCGACTTCCACCCTGAGCAGTGCTGAGGCGGTGCCTGGCCCAGGGCTGGGAATTCCAGCTGTAAAACTCCACAGACGTTGGCCAAACAGTGTTACACGTGTTTTGTGCCCTGTCCTCTTCATGGAGGAGGTTATTCTCGTGAGTCTTGTCTTAAATACCTGTGGTCTGTGCCATATATTTTCCTTGGCATACGTTCCCAGAGTCCCTGTGGGAGGCAGCTGCCCTGATACCTGGGTCTGATGTGAAGTCTTGTTGGTTACGTCATCTTCATTAAATCACTGGTCATTGTGCGTGAGCATCTCCTGAATGGTGCAGCTTATTTATTCAGACTCCCGAGACTTGGTTAAAAATTTAAGCTTAAATGGAACTCATTGCATTTCTAGACCCTTTTAGTTCTGTGTATTTGTTACACTTTTAAAAAACTTTTGTAAACTGTATTTAGTTTTATTCTAATCATGTTTTAAACCTTTTTTATCCCCCTTAGGTCTTGATATGGATATAAATGTGTACTCTCCATGAAATTAAATTAGTTCATCCTTTGAAAAAGCAAATGTTGAAAGCTACTGAAATAAGCTGTGATTGTACTGTATATATAACACATAAAGGAACACTACGGTTTTGTAAAGTTGTTAACTTTTGTACCAAATAGCAATAAAAACTATAGTCGGAAGAGTTGGGTTGTACACAAGTGGAGACTGGACATCATCTCTGTTTTGCCCCGAATAATATGATTTTTAGAATTGACCAAATAAGAAATGGAGTTTTTTTTTTTTTTTTTTTTTGCATACTTGAGCGCTGCTGAAAAGAAACCATTGGGATTAGGGGGGTGGGGTGGGGAGAAAGTATATAACGCTTGCACCTCAGGTAAAAGATTTGTAAAGATACGTTGTAAACCTGCTTGTTGAAATACTGTGTGTATTCTTTTCCTCTAATGTTTCTCATCACTTTGAGCTCTTTTCTGCTATTTGTCCTCTTTCATCTAAAATGTACGGTTTTTTTTTTTTTTAATCTCAATGATTTGTATTATGTTAAATCCTCCACTGTCTATTGTCTTAATGGAGTTGTTAACGGAAACATTGACCCTCTATGAATGAATATGTGCTGCGCGTACCAAGATCAGCCTTTCTGTAGTTGGTGCCCTTCTATTGCAAATTTTGGAAGGTCGTCTGAGGAAGACCCAGACTCATGTAATCCTCTTCTCAGGGGATTGGCGGGGGGAGTTTTAAGTGTGTGTATCTATAGAGAAGCATTTCCTCTAAGGCCAGCCACACACTCCAGCAAACATACCAGATTGTTTGTGGAGTTACTTAGTTTTCTATCCAATGAATCATTTTTGTTGGAAAATTCTGGCATTTGCCTGAATTAGTTATATAAAAATATAAAGGCTAAATTATACATGTGAATTACATATAGTGGAAGCAGTTTTTAAAAGAAATGAAAGTTGGGTAAATTTTAGGTTTGCATCTGGTAGTCTTGGTGTGTCTGGCGCTTCGCTTGGGTTGACTGTGGACACACTCAGGTTAATTACAGACACGTGAATTGTGCCGGAGTGCTGCTGAGGCTCCTGGTGCCCCGGGGACGTCACTAGTCTTTAGACCCCGGTTGTCTTCCCATATTTGGTGGTTTGGAGGCAGCACCATTTTCTCAGTGTACATGACAATTTGGGTTTTAAAGAGAGACTAGCCACCAGCTGGCTTACTAAATGTGTTATTACACTTCTGTTCCCTTAATCCACTGTCCATGGCTGAGTGTTTTCAGCAGCACCTAGGTTTAGTGACCACAACACAGTTTATTAAGAAAACTGTTTCAGAAATAAATTTGCACTGTTAATTTTTCTTGCCTTGCCCTTCTCCATTAGAACAAGGGTAATGTCCTCAAAGAATCCTGATTTTTTTGTCTGTTTGTTCTCATTATGCAACACGACGCTGACTTGATAGAAAAGTCTTAACTCCCAGATGAGAAGGGAGACCTCTCTGAGCTGACTCTGCTGGCATTGTGATGAAGTGCTTTGTATCAGGAAAGTGTACACTATTGACCTTTCTTTCTGTTCACAAGCTGAGCCATATGTACAGAATCTAGAGTTTTGTTTTCCTAGTTTTGCACTTTTATAGCCTATTTTTGAAGATTAACACATTGACAAAGATGATTGACCTGATCCTTACCTAATCCAATGAGTGTTACAGAAAGCTTGCTGTGACGATAAATATAAATCTTAAAAGGGGATATACACGATGATAGAGGGCTGAAATTTAAATCTGTATTAAAAAAAAAAATCACCAAATCTATTTGAAAACAAGTCAATTCATGTTATGCTGAAATCTGGAGGCCTTTCAGATTTCTCCTTTTTAACCACATTTCTGAATCCTTAAAAATACAGTTTTTTCTTTCCACAGCCCTTGTACTCCAAAATGTTGTGTTTTTTTCCTTTTTTTGTCCATCAGTATTAATTATTGGGAATACTACTGGTTTTATATGTTTTTTTTCCCTTTGAGACAACAGTACATATACTAGAGGTACAATCTGTTGGATTTTTGTTTATGTATTTATTTCATTCCAGTTTGATTTATTTTAATTGTTGATACTTAAGTTGTCAAACAGTAGATATTACTTGTTTTATTTATGATGTATTTCAGCTTAAAGTTATGTTATTATATGTGGATGTAAATATAGATTTGGTGTTTTGCAATCTTGGGCTTTGGTCTTTATTGCGTCCCTGGTTTCTGACGTTAACTTTTTGTAAACATACGCAGTAACAGAGAGATGCATGTGTTGAATCCCTGGGGTCTCGCCAGCAACACTTTGTCAGGCTCTCTGTGACTCCCCAGCCCTCCTTCCTTCTTAAAGCAAATCTTCGACGTGTTTTAATTTCATGCCTCAAATGCTTCAGTGAGTATCTGTAACAGATCAGGGCTTTTTCTGATCACGTCTAACTAAACGGACAAGGATTCCTCGTAACCGATCTCCGTTGCCGCATTTCCCGTTGTGTCAGAAACGCCTTCTAAAGCCTGGGATCCCAACAAGATCCATTTAACTCAGTTTAGTTGAGAGGTTTCTTGAATCCTAACCTCCTCCCCCGTGACGCCCACATGCACACTTGATGACATTTTATTTATTGAAGCAACTGGGTCATTTGTCCTGTAGAAATTCTTGCTTCCATGTTTGGGTTTGTTGGATCTTGTGGCTTCATCTACCTGTTTCTCCAGCCGGTGTATGCGATCCTATAAGCGGGTAAATAGTCTGGAGGCTTAGTTTTGAGTTCAATTTTGGGGAGATGAGGGCTTCCTCCTCCTATTTCAGTTCTACCCCATCACTCCTGGACACGTACAGAGTGTGACTGTTAGCTACTTCCGTGTATTCAAGACTTTTTTTCTGTACAGTTTCTCAGTTGGCTAGAGTTCAAAATATTTTGTATGGGTAGACTGACCAGATTTTAGCCCGGCTCAGACAACTGCTGAAAAAGAAATAAGGCAAGGGCTCTCACTATGCCATGGCTGTGAAATGTCAAGAGGGTGAGAGAGCCGAACTTCGCAGCGACTGCACCCTCTTCTTGGACAGAAGAGGAGCCCAAGGTCCAAGAAGGCCACGTGCGTCCCCAAGGCCAGACAGCTCTGCCAGGCATTACAGGGAGTGGCTGGGTCTCCTGTTTCAATCTGAGCTCCTTTTCAGGGTCAGAGAGAAGCTCAGCATCTCGGGTGCGTTTTCAGACTTGGCGAGACGTGAGTCTGCTCCTTGCTCAGCACTGGGCAGGCTGTGGTGCCCCGGGGGTGGATGTCTGTGCCAGTGTCTGGGGGGCCCCCCGGTGGCGATCCAATTGTATGGCCATTCACTGAGACTTTGCTTATCAGCTTTTTAAAATATATATATATGCTTAGATTTTTGTTTTTAATTGGATGTGGGCTTGTTGAATTTGTTTTTATTTTTTGAATTTGTTGCAATACTGTTTTGGCTTTATGTTTTGGTTTTTTGGCCTTGAGGCATGTGGGATCATGGCTCCCTGACCAGGGTTTGAATCCACACTCCCTGCATTGAAGTTCAGTTCAGTCACTCAGTCGTGTCTGATTTTTTGCCTCCCCATGGACTGCAACACACCAGGCCTCCCTGTCCTTCACCAACTCCTGGAGTTTACTCAAACCTAATGTCCATTGAGTCAGTGATGCCATCCAACCATCTCATCCTCTGTTGTCCCCTTCTCCTGCCCTCAATCTTTTCCAGCATCAGGGTCTTCTCCAGTGAGTCAGTTCTTCACATCAGGTGGCTAAAGGATTGGAGTTTCAGCTTCAGCATCAGCCCTTAAAATGAATATTCAGGACTGATTTCCTTTTGGATGGATTGGTTGGATCTCCTTGCAGTCCAAGGGACTCTCAAGTGTCTTCTCCAACACCACAGTTCAAAAGCGTCAATTCCTCGGCGCTCAGCTTTCTTCACAGTCCAACTCTCACATCCATACGTGACTACTAGAAAAACCTTAGCCTTGACTAGATAGACCTCTGCTTTTTAATACGCTGTCTAGGTTGGTCATAGCTTTTCTTCTAAGGAGCAGGAGTCTTTTAATTTCATGGCTGCAATCACCATCTGCAGTGATTCTGGAGCCCCCCAAAATAAAGTAAGGCACTATTTCCACTGTTTCCCCATCTATTTCCCATGAAGTGATGGCATTGAAAGGCGAAGTCTTAACCACTGGACCTCCAGGGAACGTCCCTACTTCTTTGTATAAATGGGACATCAGTCAGTTTAGTTCAGTTGCTCAGTCGTGTCCAACTCTTTGCGACCCCATGAATCGCAGCACGCCAGGCCTCCCTGTCCATCACCAACTCCCAGAGTTCACTCAGACTCACGTCCATCGAGTCCGTGATGCCATCCAGCCATCTCATCCTCAGTCGTCCCCTTCTCCTCTTGCCCCCAATCCCTCCCAGCATCAAAGTCTTTTCCAATGAGTCAACTCTTCTCATGAGGTGGCCAAAGTACTGGAGCTTCAGCTTTAGCATCATTCCTTCCAAACAAATCCCAGGGCTGATCTCCTTCAGAATGGACTGGTTGGATCTCCTTGCAGTCCAAGGGACTTTCAAGTCTTCTCCAACACCACAGTTCAAAAACATCAATTCTTCAGCACTCAGCCTTCTTCACATCCAACTCTCACATCCATACATGACCACTGGAAAAACCATAGCCTTGACTAGATGGACCTTAGTCGGCAAAGTAATGTCTCTGCTTTTGAACATGCTATGTAGGTTGGTCATAACTTTTCTTCCAAGGAGTAAGCGTCTTTTAATTTCATGGCTGCAGTCACCATCTGCAGTGATTTTGGAGCCCCAAAAATAAAGTCTGACACTGTTTCCACTGTTTCCCCATCTATTTCCCATGAAGTGATGGGATCAGATGCCATGATCTTTGTTTTCTGAATGTTGAGCTTTACGCCAACTTTTTCGCTCTCCTCTCACTTTCATCAAGAGGTTTTTTAGTTCCTCTTCACTTTCTGCCATAAGGGTGGTGTCATCTGCATATCTGAGTTTATTGATATTTCTCCCGGCAATCTTGATTCCAGCTTGTGTTTCTTCCAGCCCAGTGTTTCTCATGATGTACTCTGCATATAAGTTAAATAAGCAGGGTGACAATATACAGCCTTGACGCACTCCTTTTCCTATTTGGAACCAGTCTGTTGTTCCATGTCCAGTTCTAACTGTTGCTTCCTGACCTGCATACAGGTTTCTCAAGAGGCAGGTCAGGTGGTCTGGTATTCCCATCTCTTTCAGAATTTGTCACAGTTTATTGTGACCCACACAGTCAAAGGCTTTGGCATAGTCAATAAAGCAGAAATAGATGTTTTTCTGCAACTCTCTTGCTGTTGCCATGATCCAGCGGATGTTGGCAATTTGATCTCTGGTTCCTCTGCCTTTTCTAAAACCAGCTTGAACATCAGGGAGTTCACGGTTCACGTATTGCTGAAGCCTGGCTTGGAGAATTTGGAGCATTACTTTACTAGCATGTGAGATGAGTGCAATTGTGTGGTAGTTTGAGCATTCTTTGGCATTGCCTTTCTTTGGGATTGGAATGAAAACTGACCTTTTCCAGTCCTGTGGCCACTGCTGAGTTTTCCAAATGTGCTGGCATATTGAGTGCAGCACTTTCACAGCATCATCCCTCAGGACTTGAAACAGCTCAACTGGAATTCCATCACCTCCACTAGCTTTGTTCGTAGTGCTGCTTTCTAAGGCCCACTTGACTTCACATTCCAGGATGTCTGGCTCTAGGTGAGTGATCACACCATCGTGATTATCCAGGTCGTGAAGATCATTTTTGTACAGTTCTTCCATGTATTCTTGCCACCTTTTCTTAATATCTTCTGCTTCTGTTAGGTCCATACCATTTCTGTCCTTTAATGAGCCCATCTTTGCATGAAATGTTCCCTTGGTATCTCTAATTTTCTTGAGGAGATCTCTAGTCTTTCCCATTCTGTTGTTTTCCTCTATTTCTTTGCATTGATCACTGAGGAAGGCTTTCTTATTTCTTCTTGCTATTCTTTGGAACTCTGCATTCAGATGCTTATATCTTTCCTTTTCTCCTTGGCTTTTCGCCTCTCTTCTTTTCACAGCTATTTGTAAGGCCTCCCCAGACAGCCATTTTGCTTTTTTGCATTTCTTTTCCATGGGGATGGTCTTGATCCCTGTCTCCTGTACAATATCATGAACCTCATTCCATAGTTCATCAGGCACTCTATC